>NW_024497297.1:569782-778807 GCF_017590055.1 Onychostruthus taczanowskii
CCCCCCCCCTTTGCAAAAAAAAACCCCCCATGGCCAAAAAAAAAAAAAAAAAAAAAAAAAAAAGGGAATGTCATCCTTAAAAACTACACCCAAACACACACAAATATCTACTCAGATATATATATATATATATATATATATATATATATATATATATCTTTTGGTGATGTGTCTCATGCTTCAGGAGTGAAGCTATTTTTATGCTTTTCATAAATGACCATGGAAGAGCATTTCAAATGAAGCTCAAAGAATAACATCCTTTTGTTCCCAGGAACAGATACAGCCAGAATGGTCTTGGCTGAGAAATAAAATCAGAGTTTGAAAGGAGACAGAGCAAAGTTACCTGAATAGCTGCAGACTCAGAACTTCTCATCTCCCTGTCACTGCATGAGAGATTTCTTGAGTTTGGAGAAAGCTCTGGGTTCCATCTTGGGAGGGACACAAAGAACAATATAAAGTCTCCTTCTAATTCCCAAAAGAAGCATTTGATACTCTTTTGGAAGTGGTTAAATGTTGTGCAGGCCTCTGGAGATGTGTTAATTATGGACAACCCAATTCTGGCCTCATGGATGCTCAGCCATGGAAGATATTTCAGGTACAGCAATGCAGAGACATCACAACTCTAATAAATAGGTGGATCCTTTATTAAACTTAAAAGAGAGCCAGGTTTGGAGGGAAAAGGTCATATTGATTTGTCCTGAATAAATCAAACAGAAGAGCTCAACTTTATTTCTGCAGGAGAGAAAATCCCAGAATGGTTTGGGGTGGAAGGAACCTCAAAGCTCATCTAGTGCTACCCCTTGCCATGGCAGGGACACCTCCCACTGTCCCAGGCTGCTCCAACCTGGCCTTGGACACTGCCAGGGATCCAGGGGCAGCCACAGCTGCTCTGGGCACCCTGTGCCAGGGCCTGCCCACCCTCCCAGGGAACAATTCCTGCCCAATATCCCATCCAGCCCTGCCCTCTGGCAGTGGGAGCCATTCTCTGTGTCCTGTCCCTCCATCCCTTGTCAATTGTCTCTCTCCATGTTTCCTGGGGCTCCTTCAGGCCCTGCAAGGCCACAGTGAGCTCACCCCAAAGCTTCTCCTCTCCAGGTGAACATTCCCAGCTGTGCCAGCCTTTCCTGCCAGCAGAGCTGCTCCATCCCTCTGCTCATCCTGGAGCCTCCTCTGGCCTGGCTCCAGCACTCCATCCCCCTTCAGTGGGATGTACACAAGGATTGTGGTCAGGACAAACACTCAGGGTGTTCTTGGTGGGAACACGAGCATCAAACAGACTGAAAAAAGGAAAAAGGATATGGAATTTTTTGGGGTGGCTGTCCTGCATCATTAACCCCCAGTGAGGTCCGTACCCCCTGACTCCCCTTTCCTGCTCCCTGTGGGGCTCCTGCAGCCTCACGGCTCCTCTGCACATCCCTAGGCTGAGGACCTGCTCCTCCAGCTTCATCTGAAGAAACCACTCCAGATAATGCATCTTTATTTGTTTTGGAGGAATTAGATTTAAATTCCCCCAGAAATTCAATGAAACTCTTTTGTAATAGACAGCACAAAGCCCACGAGCCCACGCTCTGCGTGCCTTCGGAGCAGAACATCCATCTTTGCAGCACTCGGGTAATTCCAAACTGAGGGGAAGTTTTTGGGAGAGGGATGCCTGGATTAGAGCCAGGTCTTGAACCAGCAAGGACACAGCCTGACCTGTGGCCCCTAAATACAGCTTTAGAAAATACAGGATTTAGAAAATCCTCACCAAGAAAACTGCAGAATCCAAAAGGTTTCAATGTGAGCTCCGAAGTTAGGATCTGAAATTCCTTTTCAAGAACATCAGCAGGAGGAGGACCAAATAAAAGCTGTCACTGTTATTTTTCTTGTTGTCATTATATGGTTACAAATGAAAGCAGAATGGGGCTTTTGCATCAGAGGATATAATACAGTCTGTAGGTGTTGGGGAAGAAAAAGAAAGGAAGCAGCACGAGGGGAGGAGGGAAAAATGAGGGGAAAGTTACATAAAACTGCAAAGATGAAGCCATTTTGGACAAGAAGGTTCTCAGGAAACTGAAAAGCCACAAAGGTCGGAAGGTTTGAGCTCCGTGCTTGGGGGTGTCCACGTAGGGCTGTCCTGGTGTGGGAATCTTTACAGAGCCACAGGCATCGTGTCCAGTGGGGGCTGAATTTTTGACTTCCCCAGGGGATGAGGAAGAGGAAAAATTTCTATTTCCTTCAGTGGATGATGAAGGGAATTAATTTCTATTTCCTACAGGGAATGATGAAGAGGATGAATTTCTGACTTCTAACAAGGGATGATGAAGAGGATGAGATCCCCCTCAGCTGCCTCCAGGAGCTCCACAGCCACTGGATCAATCACAGGCTTTCCAATGCAGCCCCAAATCCAAAAGGAAAGGGGAGGGCTCCCTTCCCTCCAGGGGAAAATTTCTTGCTGATTCCATCCCCACTGCCAGCTGGAATGTGGTACAAATTCTTCTGGCCTGTGGTGTCCCTCACAGGAACTCCTGCTCTGGGGACACCAGGCCGTGGGACAAGTGTCCCTCTCAGGCAGGACAGTGTCAGGGTGCTCACCCAGGGCCTGGCATTAAGGCAGCAGCAGAGATAAAAACCCGAGTAAAACCACAAAAGTGCAGAGCATGGCTGAGCCGTGGGGCAGAAGAGAAAAGCACCACACAAGAAATTGATTCCATTAAAAAGTAATCTCAAATTTAATAAAAGTTATGATTTGATTATAGCCGTAGAACCGCAGGGCAGGGGAGGGAGCGCGGGGAGAGCTGGGGGGGAGGCACTGGGGAGGGGAGAGCAGCTCTCAGGGCTGGCTCAGCCTCCTGAAGGGCTCTCCCAGCCTGCCTGGGCATGCTGGCTACTGCCTGGTACTGCCTGGCTACCTCCTGGGCTGTCCTCTCCACACCCCTGCACTCCCTGCACTCCTCAGTCCCCATTTTGGGATCAGACTCGGGGGGCACAGCAGCAGGGAGGATGGAGAGGATCATGAGGGAGCTCCTCCAAATAACGCCAGCATTTATGAAATCAATGCCTCAATATGCCTGCACGGACGCAGGGAAGTCCTTCATCATGGCAGGAAACACTGCTGCTTTTCCAAAGGCTGTGGCACAGGAAAAGCCACTGCTCTGCTCCAGCCTGGCTTCTCCAGCAGGGCACAACAGCCCCACATTCCCCTAGGGATGAGTCCCACCTCCCCTTCAGGCATAGAGGGCTGAGGCAGGACAGACCCCAAGGGCATCTGCCCACCCCAGGAGCAGCTGATACTGAGCTGAACCCTGGGTCTGTTGGCAGAGCTCAAATGTTGGTGGAGCTCCAAGGCTGAGCCCTTCGGTGGCCAGAGCTGTGACACCTCTGCTGCCTTTGAAACCTCTCCTTGATCAGTCCAGGAGCATCCCCTTCCTCCATCTCCAGGGGGTACAAAATTCCTGGTCACAGTGTGGTTGGAACCTCCCTGGGGGCACAGCTGGGAGAGTGACAGCAGCAAAAGGCTGATGGGGATGTGGGGAGAGGCTGGTCCAGCCTGGAGTTGATCCAGGCTCCACATTCTCCTAAGGAATTGTCTTAGGCTGGGGTTTGTATGCTATTTCCATCTGTCAGAGCTGGGGCAGTTCTCTGCTGTTCTCTGGGCAGTTTTCTTTATCTCTCCCACAGCCAATCCTCCCTCCAGGAGATCTCTGCTGTTCATGGCCACTGAGTGTCCCTGCATGGCTGATCAAATTCCATCATCCCATGGGGAGATGCTCCGCCCAGGGCAGGAGCCAAGCATTCCTACCTGGATACAATCTGAGCCTGGAACAGCACAGCAGCCTTTGCCCACTGCATTCCCAGAGGAGCAGCTTTCTCCTGCCCTGCATTCCCAGAGGAAGAGCAGGCCCATCTCCAGCAGCCCTGGAGCTCCAGAGGAAAACTCCAGCCTTGTGCAGGATCCCTGCTCCAGCAGAACCACAGCTGGCACTGCAGGAGGGCTGAGCCCCCATGGGATGGGACTGTGCCACCCCCCTGACCCACAGGGCTCAGCTCCTGCTCTGACTCTGGCAGTGGGTTGTGTTCTGTTTGTACTATTGCATTTGTATTTTTAATTTTCCTAGTAAAGAACTGTTATTCCTACTGCCATTTTTTTTCCCGAGAGCCCCTTAATTTCAAAATTACAATAATTCAGAGGGAGGAGGTTTACATTTTCCATTTCAGGGGAGGGTCCTTCCTTTCTTAGCAGACACCTGTTTTTTCAAATCCAGACAGGTATTCAAGTGGTTTCCCTCATTTTTGCTTGGAGAGCGATGGGAATGGCCTGGGAGAGACAGGAGGAGCCGGCTGGGGAGATGGTTTTGCCACTTGAGCCCAAGTTGTGGTGAAGGAGAACCTGCTGGTTCCCAGGAGGGCTTTCCTTGCCTGAGCAATCAGAAACCAAACCCCCCAGCTCTGCTGTGCAAACCAGAGAAATAAACACAGATTATTTGCCTTGTTGGAGTAATGCAAAGTCTCTACATTAAAAAAAAAAAATGGAGTGAACTGGTCTGTGAGTCACCATCACACTGGAACCCTTTGGGGTTGTCCCCTCTCCAGTTCCTCTGTTCTTACAGAAAAATTTGGTGGCTGGATGGCTGCCGGTGCCTCAACAGTAAATGCACATGAAGGATCTCTGTGTTTATAAAATATTGTTCTATGTAAAGATAGTCCTTTAAAAGCAGGTGACAGGCACTAGCTGTGAGTGCAGACACCTCTGGAAAGGAAGGAAGGAAGAGAAATTAATTAATCCAGCCCAAATTATCTGGGCTTTACCTTTTAAGCTGAGCTACTACATTTTTGAAAGTCTAGTTAGGGAAGTAAAGAACAAAAGAAGAAAACAGCCAAGTGTTAGGAATCAAAGAAATCTGATAATAGGAATTTAAAGGGATCTAATGTTGGTGTAAAGCCTGCTGCTAAATGGGAATGATAAAATTGATGGAAGCATTGCTGAAAAGTTAAATATATTCCAAAAATATTTCTGCTTAGTAATTAAAAGAAGCCAAAAGGATGGAATATTGCAAGTTCAAGGAGTTATTTTTCATTCTAAACTGTAACTGTGGTAGTTATTAAATTGTATTATTGAGGCAAATGCATTTAAATTAGAGATGCTGTGCACTGGGCTTTGGAGAAACTCCTGGGGAACTTGGGGCTTAATGACACATCCTGTGATAATGTGGAATAGTGGGAGAGCTTCAGTGAGAGGGGAACACAGAGCTGAAACACAGACCAGAACCACATTGCTGAAGTGAGTTTGCTCCACACTGTTCCTCCATAAAATAGCAGGACAGCTGCTAAAAAGATAGAGCTGATAATTAATTGAGAACATTATTAGAACAGTTTATTACAGCCACTCAGCAGGATTTTCTGAGCGTTTCTGGTGAATTATTGAGGATCAGGCAGGATAACCCTGGGAGGGACTTTCCCAGGTGCCTCCCTGGATCACACACGGAACTGGAGGATGGACAAAGACAACTCCAAAACAGGAATTAATCCAGGCCTTCATGGGAGCACCCTGAGGGCTTCACAGGAGCATCCTGGAGCTTCACAAGCCACAGATAATCTTCCAAGGTGCTTTAAAATGCTTAATTTCAAGTCTAAAATACCAAAGACTTCAAAAACAAGGAGAGGGAGGTTGTGAATGTGCCACTGCTGTGGGCTCCTGCAACAGGAGGGTCTTGGCCTGATAAAAACATCCAGGAGGCCTTTGAGAGTGCAATTCCATGTCATAAAGAAAGTGGGAAATAGAAAGGCATCCCTATGATCCTTGATTTAAGGAAAATCTTCTTGGATCCCAAATCTGTTGATCAGGTCAAGATGCATCTTCCCAAACCAAATCTGCCTTTACCTGCAGCTGCTTTATGGTGTTACAGAAGGAAAAAAAAAAAACAACCCCAAACCCCCAGTAATACATCCAGTGGCAGAAATAGGAATTCTTCCTGATCCCTGAGCCCTCCCTGAGGATTATATAGAGCCTGCTATGGAATAATAAATACATGGCCTTGTGTCCCCTTTAGATAGACCCAGACGTCCCTTCAAGCCCTCATATTCAATCCAGAGGTTCAGAGGAACATCCAGGAGCTTCACAAGCCCCAGATAATCCTCCAAGGTACTTTAAAGCTCTTAATTCCAACTCTAAAATACCAAATTCTACAAAACCCAGTGAGTCAGAGGAAGAAAGGAGAGCCTGTGAATGTGTCACTGCTGTGGGCTCTGCAGCAGGAGAGTAGCAGCCCAGGCACAGCATGCAGGTGACAATTTCTCACTATTTCCTGTCTGGAGGAGGACAAGGGCTGGCGTGGGATGCGCTGAGGTGTCTGCAGTGAGGTGTCATGGATTGGGGGGCTGCCTGTCCTGGGGAAGGGCTGGGCAGCTCTGCCAGCCCCACCTGCAGCCATGGCACCCTGCGAGGGAGCTGGGCTGACTCAGATGGAATCAGGGCTGCTTTCAGCAGGAAACCTGAGACAGGGGCTTGAAAATCTTCGTGCTCTGTGCTGGGAGAGGAGCAGCTGCTTCCTCCTCCTGTTTTCCCTCCCTCCCTGATCTGCTGCTCTCAGAGTGCTCTGAGTCAGCCTGTGAGGGGGAAAGTGGAGCTGGCTGTGAGCTCCAGTACTGTAATCACAGAATATCCTGAGTAATCACAAAATCCCAGAATATCCTGAGCTGGAAGGGATCCACAAGGATCATGATCCAGCTCCTGACATCCCAGCAATCCCCCCTGTGCCTCCCTGACAGCACTGTCCAAAGGCTCCTGGAGCTCTGGCAGCCTCGGGCCGTGCCCATTCCCTGGGGAGCCTGGGCAGTGCCAGCACCCTCTGGGGGGAGAACCTTCTCCCAAAATCCAGCCTGGCCCTGCCCTGGCCCAGCTCCAGCCATTCCCAGGTGCTGTCCCTGTCCCAGAGCAGATCTCAGAGCTGTCCCTGCTCTCCCCTCTTGAGGAGCTGGGACTGCCATGTCTGCCCTCAGCCTCCTCCTCTCCAGCAGAACAAACCAAGTCCCCTCAGTTGCTCCTCACACGGCCCTTCCCCACCCTCAGAGCCTCCTGTGGATACTCCCTGATGGTTTTTCTTACACCGTGGTGCCCATAACTGCCAGCAATATTCCAGGTGAGCCCCCCTAGCCCAGAGCAGAGAGGGACAGTCCCGGCCTGGCCTGGCTGGGGAGCTGGGCCTGATCCCCCAGGACAGGCTGAGATTTAACTCAGGATTTGGTGTGCGGGGAAGGCCAGAAACCAAACTGGCCATGGGGTATCATTGTCACCGCTAGAAATGAAGGGCTGGGACTGTTTTCAAGTTAAGAATGATTTATTGTTTAGATAAATATCAATCTCAGAGGCCATGAGATTTTAGAGGAGCAAGCAGTCGGCCATAGCTCAAGAGTAATCACAAGTTTTTTCATTACAAGGTTATATAGAACTTTCTAAACCAATAGACAATTGCCATAGGATTTATTTTGTTTTTCCAACTTATCACCTTTACTTACTTCGACTGCACTGCAGATGCTTTTATCTAATGGGCTTCCAACTCACACACACACATATGCTCTGTTATAACTTTTAAACTCTTAACTTATTCTATACAGCTATACCCCTACATTATAAACCCTTCACCATCTTATCAGTTCAGTTTCTCACTTACTTAAGGCATATTCTCACCTACAACTATAGAAACAAAAGTTTATGATCTTTTGCTTAATATCTGTGTATTGTATTTTTACATCAATCCAAGCTTCTTCTAAGGTTGTAGATCAAATCTTTCAGTGTCTGTGGAAGTTTTTGTTTTTCTGGTTCCTACAGTGGGGCTGAGAGCTGAGGGTCTGCTGAACCCTCCACACATGGAGCCAGCTGCAGGCTGGAGAAGCCCTCAGGAAGGAGCAGCACAGCTCCTTCCAAACCTGTGGGATTTGGGGGGGTTTGGCATCATGGCAACTGCTCTTGAGACAACTCCCAATTCTCCCCCTTCTCACAAGGTTTGCTTTTTTAAAATGTGTTGTTTTTCTCGGATACATGAGGCACAAGAGTTCTCAGCTTTGTGCAGTGGGTCCTTAGGAGGCTTTTAAGGCAATCCTCATCCGGATGGATTTGCACTTTCTCCTTCTGCTTGGAGCTGAGTCACTGGAACTGCAAAATGTGGTCAGCACAGACATTTGCGTCTGTGATTCTGTTTTTATCTGTGAAGCTGATGCCTGCTTTAGAGTTGGGGATGGACTCTTTAAGTAAAGACCACAGTAACCGGGAATTCTGGGATTACCTGAGACCTAGCAGCCTCAGAGCTCAGAGATGAGCAGGACAGAGAGGGCTCAGCTCATGGATGTGGCTGATCCAGGAATTGAGATCCATGTTCCTACTGGCCAGAATTAGGTTAGGCCCAAGATTGTCCTCAGAAAAATCACAGGAATTTTCTAGAAAAGGAACAGTAGAGCAGATCCTGCAGGATCTCTCTGTGCTGATGGCTCCAGAGAGATCTGGAGCAGGCTGTGCTGTTAGGAAAGGCTGGGAGAACTGGGAGTGTTCATCCTGGAGAGGAGAAGTTTTGGAATGACCTCACTGTGGCCTTGCAGGGACCGAAGGGGCCAAAAAGAAAGATGGAGAGGGAATATTTACAAGGGATGGAGGGACAGGACACAGGCAATGGCTCCCACTGCCAGAGGGCAGGGATGGATGGGATATTGGGAATTAGGAATTGTCCTCTGGCAGGGTGGGCAGGCCCTGGCACAGGGTGCCCAGAGCAGCTGTGGCTGCCCCTGGATCCCTGGCAGTGCCCAAGGCCAGGCTGGACAGTGGGGCTTGGAGCAGCCTGGGACAGTGGGAGGTGTCCCTGTCCATGGCAGGGGGTGGAATGAGATCAGCTTTAATCTCCTGTCCAACCCAAACTGTTCTGGGATTCCATGATCTTTTTACAGGATTTGTTTACAGGTCATCCAGCTGTAAACTGGAGCAGCTCCTCCCCATGCTGCAACCCTTTTATCCTGCGTGTTCCACACAAGTTTTGGGACTCCTATTTCCCATCACTTTTCCTCACCTCTTTCAGGCAATAAACATTATGAGTTGCTGGACTGGGGCACTCAGGATGGATGGAGGAGCTGAAATTCAGAAGTGCAGGAGCTGTGAGTTGAAAACACCTTTAGTGAGTGACAATTAAACCTTGGAATGCCCCCAGAATGCAGAGAGGAGGAGGGGCTGCACATCAGGAGGTTTGAGATGGCGAAGGACCAGGGTACCAGGACATCCCATCTCTTCTCCCAGCCCCAAATTCTGCATGTTGTGAGCAGCAGTGCCACACTTCACTAGTACTGAGCTTAGGCTGCTTGCAGGGGTTGTGGGACTGGGAGGGAACATTTTCCTGGCCTTGCACCTTATCCCAGCAGCTTTTGTGCCCAGATGGAGCTGCCCTGGCCCTCAGGACAGAGTTTACCCCACCCACCCCTTTCTGTGCAATACTCTGTGCAGGAGAAGGCTTTTTATACAAAATATGTTGTCAGGCTCTTTGGAGGGGGTGGAATGTGAGCTTTTCTCCCTATTTTCCAGTATCTTTGGAGTCCTGGGGAAATGTGATGTTTTATCAGGCCCTGATTTTGCTGCTGAAGCAAAATCCGGGCTGCCACTCACTTCTGTGCGGGGCTGTCACAACACTGCTTTGGACCTGACTTTTTTTATTCATTATTGATCATGGGAAATTGTTTCGAGAAGAGGGATGTAATTTATTTATCACCGAGGCTTCCAGTGGAATGTGATTTGTGCTGGAGTCCTGTTCCCTGAATTGTTGCTCTGGCAAACATGATAAGGCTCAGGAAGTAGGACAGCTTTGATGCTGAGGAGTCACTCTTAACATCCCAAACACTGCTGGGAAAGGGCTGCACCCTCCCTTCTGTGCCTCATTCCTGCTGTGCCAGAGGCTCCTCTGGAAATCTCTGCTCCCCCTCTGCCTTTGGTGGCAATTGGGAGGGCCTGAAGCATCCCAGAGCCTCTCTTATCACATCCCATCAAATTATCACCCTTGAGAAGCTCACGGGAAGTGGTTTAGGCAGAATAAACTTATTTATGGCAGGAAGTGAGCAAATGGAATTAACTCTGTCGTAAAGGTTATTTGCTAGCCAATAAATAGATATTTTTAAGGGCAGAGTCTGGTGTTATTCCATCTGTCAGAGCTATCCCTGACTTTAGGATTCAATATTTTTATATGGCAGTGTGTTTATCCTCGCCATGAAGTGAGGGTTGAGAGGAAATCTGGGATTTGAGTACCCCCAGCTGAGCAGTATTCACTGGCATCTACTGCTTTGAGGTATCCACAGGAGCCTATTCCTGCAGGCAGATTATGACCTCCATAGATGATGTGAAGAAGGGGGAAAATCCTGGAACTGCTGTTATAATCTGTAATAATCTCAACCTGGAAATGAGCCTGCACTTTTTTAGCCAGGGCAATGCCATCCTTTCATTTCTTCTGTTCTCCCTTCACTTCTGATTTCTTTATTCCCCCCCATAAAAGTCTGGGGTATCCTCCTGCACTCCTGCTGCTGTTGTCCCCAGGATTTTAGTGGGAACATTTGAAAAATAAATAGCAGCCAAGGAGCACATTCCCTTTTATTACAGCTGTTCTGTCTGCATATGCAATGGTGAATTAACTCCATTTCCACAAGTCTCTTGATTTTTATGTAGCAGTGGAGAGGAGCTCAGGCCATAAAACTTGTTTGGTCCTGTCCACATTCGTGTTCTTAAATATCTCAGGACACCCCAGTGGAGCCCATGCTGCTCCTCTCTTTTTGTGCAGCTCTCTTTCAGTGTGTCATCTTGTTTAATTTCCTTTAAAAGCCAGAAAATCTCCCCCAATCTGTTTTTTTGCCTTTCTGAGCCTGCCTGTTATTGTTGGGGAGTTCTAGCATGACACTGCCTCAATATAGGCAATTTTCTCCTGCAAACACGTTATCATCACTGCTCCAATCCATTTATTGCTTGAGAACCTCTGGGGCAGTGCCTGCTCTGCTCCGCTGAGCATCACAGATAGACCCTGGCTGCTCCTAAAGCTCTCAAATTGGTGCCCTGCTCCACTGGCTGGGGCATTTCGGCCAAACCTGTGGCTGCTAAAGAAACATTTTCCTCTTCCTGGAGCTTTTGTGACCTGATCCTGCTGTATCCCTGGGTTTATGGTCGTGGATGTGCAGGCTCGAGCTCGGCGCCTCCTTTATTGAGTTACTTTTATGGCAGCAGCTTCTATCCTTCTGTCTCAATCTCATTTTATGTCTTTTTTTCCCCCCTCTCCCAGCCTTCACGGCTGTAACGATCTCTGATATTTAAATGCTCACATACATGATCAGTAGATCTTTGGAGTAATATTTTTATTTAGTTAATGCCAGGCCTGGCTCCCTTTCCGAGGAAATCTCACACTCACATCACATGAGCTCTTCTGCAGTGGCCACAATAGCAATAAATAGGTTTATTGCTCTTGTCAGAGACATATGTTTCAAGGCCAGCAGGGCCTTTATGATTATTTGGTTGGAGATTATGGATTGCTCAGAGCAGAACTCAAAGCACTGAGTCAAAATTAATAACGTGGAGGGTTCTTTGCGTGATCCGAATGCCTCACTCGGGGGACACACGACCCTGATGGAGGTGGCACTTGAGCCTGGCTTGCCTGCACTCCTGAGAGCAGCCAGCTCCCTCCTCTAAGCCCACAGAGCTTTCCCAAAGCTCTCAGAGTGGTGGGGATGAGCAGCCACGTGCTCACAGTTTTCTTTGCACCGTGGAAATGTCAGGGATAATTTGCAGTTTGTGTTCCTGCAGCAGCAGGACCTGGGCAGGATGGGGGCTGCCAGCAAGCTGGCAAAGTCTCCCAAGCATTCCCTGAATCTCTGCATCCTTCTGGTCCTGCAGACTCGATATTTTTGCTGGGAAATGCTGTTCCCAGAGATGCCATCTCCAAATGACACAGCTCCCCCAAAAGCTCATTGCTCAGGGGGTCTTTAAAGCTCTCTGCTGCACTTAGGCCCCGCTGAGCTGTGCTGCTGATTATGATGCTCTGCAAAGAGTTGTTTCACAACTATGATTTTCCAATTACTTAAATCACCTGGAACTGAGGACTAAACCAGAGCTCCCTGTTATTTCTCTCTTTTTCTCTGCTTGTTTTGAGGGGAGTTTTTGGTCCTGTTTTGCTCCCTGCAGAGAGCACTGCCTGATTCCTGGGGGCTATCTGGATGCAGGTGTCCATCCCACCCCCTCTCCCATCACAGGTGGGCTCCAATTGAAATTCAGGACATTCCTGCAGGGATCCAGGTGTCTGGAGTGCTGTTGCAATGGTTCACAGGGCACAAGGACACATGAGGAAGCTGAATTTCAGAGCCTTCACCTCCAGCTCAAACAGAGCTGGATTTCTCCTGTGGGGAGAGGGGGATGTTCCAGCATCTGTCAGACCAATTTTTTTGGGAGGTCACAGTCAGAGGTTTAGAAAAGTGACCCAAAAGACAAAAAAGTGACCCACAGGGGCACCTCTGCCAGCTCCAGACTGCTGGGACAGATCCAGAACTGTCCAGAGCTTTGGGATGGGTTTGCCCAGACTTCCACCCTACTGAAAAGACCCACCCTAAATATTAGATGGAAAACACACCAAGAGAGATGGAAAGGAAGCAGATGGGACAGAAGGGAATGTTCTAAAGGATTATTAACAGCTCTTCCCATACCCAGGGTGTCCCTTCAGGCAGATCCTTGATTCCAGACTTGGTTTAGGCAAGTGATTAATGGATTTTGGGACTGCAGCAACCACTTCTGATCCCAGATTTTCCCACTCTCTCCCAGGCCTGGCTCCTTGACCCCTGTCCCTCACTGTGGGATCTCTGACAGGTTTGCAGGTTCCCAGCCCCAGCATCCCAACCCTGATCCCACCCATCCTGTCCCCTCCAGCTCCTTCTGCCTGGAGCAGTGATTTGCCCTCCCTCCACGGTATCCCACCTGATCCAAACTTCTTTCAAGAAAGGGAGACAGCTGGGAATGTGTCTTTTCCACACTAGGTGCTTCACACAGGTCCTGGGGACAGCACAGGGTGGGTGGGTGTGCAATGGATAAATTCCCATGACAACTATAAATTGTCTTTAGTGGATAGGGAGAGAAAAGTGGATACAGATTTAATACAGAGCCACGCAAATCTGCTTGGGAAAGGGAGCCTGGTTATCCAGATTCCATAACTCCCAGCCCTTTTACAGGACACACTCATTAAAGGCAGCTGGAAGTTGGAATTACCTATCCAGAGCAGTTCACCAGATTGTTGCTTCCGTGAGAACAATATGTTATAAACCACATACCAGGGAAGTTGTTTTAATTAACCAATTATCTATTCCAAGTTTCTCGTAGCTCTCTTTAGCTCTGTTCTTTAGCTACAGTACAATATGGAAATGAAGGTAAATGAAAGCACTTTATTAGGCAAAACAGAATGAACCAAGAAAATAAGAAGTTACAATGAATAAAACACAGGCCACCCAAACATGCTTGGAACATGTGAAACTGGGGAGTTCAACTGTGGTTGTTGAAACATGGATGTAAGGAATTAAATCAGTTAATCCGCGTTATCCTACAGCTCCACAGGCAGGCTGAGCTGTACCTGCAGTCCTGGAGGAGCCTCTGGGAGGGTTCAGATCCCTCACCATCACCCCAGGAATTTGTTTCTGGCTGCAACATTCCAGCTGTGCCTGCCTATCCCCTGGAAGTGGGAGCAGCACTGAGGACTCGGGGCTGCATCCCAGTGCCCTCTAAGCCTCATTCCAGTGGGATCAATCAAGCCCTGCAGAGCACACCTCAGGGGAGGCTCCATCCCAGGCCCATGGTATTGGAGAACCCCTCAACTCTTCGTCCACACTTTCTGAAATAACCCTGGGGGCACTTTGGGAGCAAATCCCACCCTCTGCTCCTGGCAGTTCCCAGTTCCCTGGATGAGCTTTTTACCAGCAAGTTCCCAGGCCGTGCCTAACAGAGCCCCCACACCCAGGACTGAAGATCTGCCTCTCTCCAGGGCTTTTTTCCTGATGTGGGGTCCTTGTGGGATAATCAGGACCTCTCCAGTCTGTGGTGGCTCAGCATGGTCACAGCACCACCCCTGTGACCACAGGCTGGTTTTTTGTGCCAGCAGGGTTTTGTCACTGAGAACAGACCTACTGAACAGCCATTAACAGGGAAATGCAGGCAAACTGAGCATGGGGTGGCTTCCTGGCTGTTCTCCACCTCAGAATTGCTCCCACCCTGCAGCAACTCCCCTCCTTGTACATCCAGGACAGCCCCAAGTCCCTCACAAGCCTTTCACACAGGTGAAAATCACTCAGGTAGGAGCTTCCAGAGGAGAATTTGGACACCAAGAGGCATCTTGTCACTTGGGTAAAGGAGACACAAGGATCGGCTCCGTGCGGGGCTTATCACCTGGAGCAGCATGGGAGGGAGAGCTCCAGCTCCAGCTGCAGTGGCAGGGACTGCTTTCCAAGATAAACCAGGAGTGCACTCAAGTATTTTCTCTCCAAGTGATATGAAAGTCACGTTATTGTTACTCCACACCTTACGGGGCCACTCCCTAAACAGGATTGCAGAGGAAGTTAATGGGATGCTGGTTGTGGATGTGATTTAAGGATTATGGCTGCTCCCCCAGCTTTCTCTGGGATGTTTGGAGCTCCAGGGAGAGGAGAGCAGGAGAAGGGATGTGGGTTTAGCCAGCCCCTCTGGAAAGTGCCTGTGGTTCCTGGCACTCATGGATCAGAGAGGTTAAAACGAGGAGATTCCCACCTGGAAGCACCTCCTGCTCCTCCGCAGGCAGGGAACAAAGCCCCTGCTGCATTTTGGCTGCTCTGAGAATGCAAAAGGAGGAGCACCCTCAGTTTGGGTGAGATAGCTCCAGCCGTTCCTGACCTCTAGTTAATTGTGCAGCTGGAAGTTCTGCTGGAATGGCTGTTAATTGAGGCCCTGGCCAGTAATGATTGCTGGGAGGGGCAGCCTCCGTGCCCTGGTGACTGGAGCCACCCCGGGCTGTCCGCAGCCACCCTTCCCTGCCGTGCTCATACATTGTCCTGCTCTGGATTCTCCATTTCAAAGCCATAACAAGGTCCCTGAGGATTTTCTTTCTCCCTGTCTGCAGGGAGCCAGGAGCTGTGGCTGCCCCTTCCCCGTGCCTGTCAGACCCCAATTGTTACATAGGGCTGGAATGGGAACATTTCTGTGGAGCCAGGGATTTACTGTTGGTCTGATTAGAGCCTGAACAGTCTAATCAAATGTAACAAACTGTTATTATCCCAGCTCAAATAACACCAGGGCTAGGCATTAATATGGAAAAGGATCATCGATATCAGAGCCATAAAATCGCTGGGATCTGTCTCACCCTTGTGCTGATGCCAGTCCTCGAGCAGAAAACACCACTGGGTGTCCCAAGGGTCAATGGCAGCTCCAAAACTTCACCAGGGTGGCTGCAAGGGGCCCTTCCCGGGGGTCACCACCAACCCCGCCAGCTCCAAAACTTCACCAGGGTGGCTGCAAGGGGCCCTTCCCTGGGGTCACCACCAACCCCGCAGGGATAAATGATTGGGAAGGGTTGGTTGGGATGGAATTGGATTTAGCGATTGGGAAGGGTTGGTTGGGATGGAATTTTATTTAGCAAAGAGCTCGGAGCAACCCGGGATAGTGGAAGGTGTCCCTACCCATCGACCTGGATGAGCTTGAAGGTCCCTCCCAATCCAAACCAGTCTGGGACTACCCTTTCCTGAATATCCAACACTGCTTTGGATGTTCTTCCTTATGCTAATAATAATAATATAATATAATATTTTATTTCTGTTTAACATTTTATTGCTTCTATTTAATAGGTTATATATTAAAATTAATACCAGCACTTTATTTTCCTGCACTTTTATGGGTTCTCCAACATTAGAGCCAGGTACTTTTTAGAAGATTTTTTTCCCTATCAAAGTGCTATTTTGCCAAAAATTAAGCCTTAACCTGGAGTAGGGCTCCTCAAATGCTGCAAGAATTTAAACAAGGAAAGCCACAATGGTAATTTTGCTTTCAAAATAACCTTTCCTCTCATAACTTTTTATTCGTGGCCAACAATGACACAAGGATTTTTTTTAATACTGAAATTACTTTAGGATGATTTGTTGCAGGTGGTTTAATCCAGTCATCGTTGCAGCTTTGAAATGTGGCGCGTACTGATGTTTGAAAGGTGTGAGGACATGGTGGGAACTGCCTTTTGTCTGAAGTTCTTCTGCCTTTAAGGCTTTGAGTTTGCTGATGCTCCACAGGGACTGAGCTCGAGCGATTTGAGATAATTGTGAAATCTGAAAGGGCTCCCTGACGCCTCTGCTCTTCCCCTCCTGCTCCAAATGGCTGCAGGAGGGATTAACTCTGCTCCGGAATTGTCCCTGGCTCCCTGATTTTAGTGCTGGAAAATTACAGAGTCCGGTGCTCCTCAGACTGGGGGCTGGGATTACAAAACTTCTGAAATTGGTGCAGACAGCCCCGTTTGCAGCTCCCTCAGAGCAGAGAGGGGAGAGCTTGTTTTGATAACATATTGCAAGTGTTCACATTACCCAAGCAGCTGCAAACTGCCCTCCATTTTAGGCAAAAATAATGGACTTTTTTCCTGGGAGAAGTGCATGTTTATATCTGCAGGCAGTAATTAGAGGCTGGTGAGTCAAGGCACTGCAGAAGAACGGGAACAAACCAAACCTGTGGGGAAAAGGAGCTGAAAACTGCTCAAGTGCTTGTTCTGGGATAAATTTAACCTTCCTGAAACTAATCCAGGTGGAGCTTTTCCCACTCTGGAGAGGCACCACAGGGTTGGCTTTGGCCAGGGTCTGTCCTCCCTGACTTTTCCAGCCCTGGTCCAAGCTGGAGCAGCTGGATGAGGGATCCTGGTGGGCAGCAGCTCCCGTGGGATGACATTTCCTTGTCCCTGAAAAAGGGACACCTCCAGCCCCTCCCAGAGCTCTCAGAAAGGGCTGGGTCACGTCCAAGTTCCTTTGGAATGTGGGAGACTCCTGGGATGGAGATTCTGAGACTTTGTTGGGTAGATCCCATCTCCCTGCTTTCTCCCCCACAGCAGTTCCAGGTTTGAGGCTGCCCTCAGGCTGTTCTAGGCATTCCCATCCTTCCCTCCTCTCCTTAATATTCCCAAGTTTCACGCAAACTTTTAATAGCTGATCCAAAGGAGCTGGCAGGAGGCTCCAGAAGGAGCAGCCAGGCTTGACCAGCACTATTAAAGAGTGATTTTATCCATGTTCACACAGGTGCAGGAGGAGGGAACGGGGAGTACATAACAGAAATCGGATTTTTTCTTGAGTTTACAGGAGTTTGAGATTAAAGAAGTTTGTGGAAGCTGGTAGGATAAATGAGATGGGAGCTGCTGAGAGATAATGGAGAGGATTAGTGGGAGCTCAGCAATAATAGAGAGCAGGTCTGGGGTGGGAATTGTCACCCTGGAAGTTGGGGGGACCTTGGCTCCAAAAGGGCAGACCTGACACCGGGGAAAGACCAGTCTAAAAATGATCTCTTTTCTCCATGAGCAGTGATGGCCACTGTGTTTTGCATATCAAAGTGTGGTGGTAACAACCACTGCTCCACTCTGCCACTGGAAATTCCCTTTAATTTCCCTCAGAGGTGTGGAGCGATCCAGCCAAATCTTGTGTAGCAAATTTGTGGAGAAATCCAGGAGAGAGCATTAATTCTGCATTTCTCCTCTTCATCAGATCACTGCCCTTTAAGCACCCTCATAAACTCATCCTGCTCTTGCATTTCTTTGCAATATCTACAGAGAGAGGCACTTACACCAAACTATTTCCTTTTTCTGAGCACTTCGCTGCTGCTCTGTGATCATCTGCACATTAAAAAAGGGTTTGTCCCCTTCTCTCTTTGTATTTCACCTTCACACTTGGAAGGGATTTCTCTAGTCCTCTCTTTGCTCCAGAATGTTCTTGTTTGGGGCAGAGTTCTCACCAAGCCTGCCGAGGTGCAGCCCCTTGGCTGTTCCCATCCTTTTCCTGCTGCCCCCAGACCACACAAATCACTCAGGGCTCTTTTAACAGCCTAAAACTCATTTGGGGCTGATTAAATGCAACTCTGGAGAGCTGCACAGCTCTTCTCCAGGAAAATGTGCCTTTCCCAAAGTGTTTTCCCCCTGACTGTAAGATCTGTGACAAGCAGAGCCATTTCCTGAGGAACACGAGGATGTGCCACAGACCCCCCCTGATGCCTCCGGGCTTGCTCATGGCCTTGAGCACAGGGACCTACTTATCTGGTGCTGTAGCTGCTTTTAAAAGCACTAAAACACACCAGGAAAATGCAGAGTGCTTGTGTGGACAATTAATTTGTGTTGTACAGTGCCTAAGAGTTCTTCTGAGTGCTGGCAGAGTCACTCAGATCTGGGCTGGGTGGTGACAACCCCGTCACTGCTGTGATGGAGCAGCTCACCAGGCTTAGGCCAGCCTTTGATCCTGCCCTGGTTTCTCTCCCTGGCAGGTTGGGTTGTTTTGGATTCAGTGTGTCCAAAGAGCTCAGCTCAGAGCAAGGCTGGGGCTGGAGCCAGGTCAGTGGATGACCCAAGGGGCTGTGGCCATCCAGGGAAATCGGCTGAGAGAACATGACAGTGGCAGTGCTTCTCCACCCCACCACCCTCCCCAGGAAGGTGCCTGGTCACAGTTCACCTGCCCTGTGTTCCCCAGGGCTCTTCACTCCATAATTCCCAGAATTCAGAATCCTGCAAGGACCTGTTCCCATGATTCAGGTTTGGGAATCATCTCCACAAGGATAAAAGCAGCCCTGTGACTTCACCTCTCTGTGCTTCTGTGGTGGAGCCTCTCACTCCCAGCCCTCAGTCAGCCTGGGATGTGGCCACAGAGGTGATGGGACACAGAGGGGACAGGACAAGGTCCCTGGCAGGGGCTGAACACAAGACTCTCAGCTGGGGTAGTTTTCAGTGCAAGCTGGAAAATTGGATTTACCCAGAGCGCTGGTTTGGGCATCCAAGACCAGAGAGTGGTGAGAGGTTCCTGTCCCAGATTCCCCTTTGCCTCTGGCAGAGAAGTTCCCACTCCTTTAGGGCTGGGAGGGCAGAAAGCCCTGCTGGCAATCAGCAGTGGGTTTGTAGGAGCACCACAGCTCCACGACCCTGCCCAGATGTCAAACCTGGAGTTTTCCGCCTCTGCCAGGGCGTGACCTCCACAGGGGCTGCAGGAGACCCCTCAGACCTATCCATGTCTGGGAATTAAGGGGGATTCCCAAAATGTCACCTCCTGGGGCACCATGGGCACCGCACCCCCTCCTCCTTTGCCTGGCACTTGTGTCTGCAGGCTGCCCTAGGAGCTGCAGGACAGGAGTTATTTTGGGTGCTGTGCCTTGACACATTCCTGCAGGGAGCCTCCCGCAGCACCCCTGCCACTCGAGAGCTGTCGCAGAGGAGCTGTTAATTAGCCAGGATCCCGGGAGCTGCAAGGGTGGCTCAGCTCTCAGCAGTGACAGCTCCAGCTTTGCTCTTCTGTCCTGCCTTGTTTTCATTGAAATTTCCCGGAGCCCTGGAAAACGCACAATTAGAGGCTGTTAGGTGATTGATTCCTGGGCGAAGGGGCCTTTCCTCCTTGCCTGGAAGGTCTGGCAGGTATTATTTAAAGAGCTAATGAATGTTAATGGGCACATTATTTGCAAATCTTGAAGTGGAATATTAGATCAGGGCTCCTGTGTGTCATGGTAATCAGCTTTCCCTCGCCTGCTCTGGCTCGGGGGGAAACACCCTGCAGTTGCTTTGTTGTGTGCTTTTCAGATTAATATCCTTTTTCCAATCCAGCAGCTTTTCTCGGGGTGTTGGAGTCGGAGAAGCAGATGGTTCACATGCTGCTGTTTGATGGCTGACCCAGGGATGGTCCTGCTCAGAACCGCTCTGCTGCGAGCACAGAGCGAGCTCCCTGCCTTGGTCTCTGCTGAGAGAGCGGGAAAAGGTGTCTGAGGAGGCAGGGCTGGGCTGGACCCTGCACAGCAGCACCCCTGGGATGGAGGGCAGCGTCTGAGCTGCTCAGAGCCCACCTGCAGCCTCCTCGGGATGGGCACCGAGGGGCAGCTCACAGCAAGAGCTCCCTGCTGCTGTTCCAAGCTGCCTCTTCTCCAGCGCTTCCCAAATTTCACTTCGCTGCTTCCTCCTGCATTTCCACCTGTGGTGATGCCTTGTGAAGTCTGGCCTAGAACAGAGGCTGGACAGAGTTAAAGAATTAAGTAGGGATGTATTAAAAGGCCTCAATGGATCCACCTTGGGCATCCAAAATCAACCAAAATGGTCACAAAATGCACGACTGGTCACAGGTCTCTCACTTTGATCAGTTCTGCTCCATTTGCATATTGGAGTTAATTGTCCAATTCCAGCTCCAGCCCAGGCAGCCCAACCCTTCTCGTTTTTCTCTCTTCAGCCCATGTTGTTTGTGGGCTTGCGCCTGGGATTTGGATCATTTGTCCTTGGTCCCCAGCTAGAGAAGGAATTGTTTTGTCTCCCTGCTCTGTGCAGAGCTCACCATCCCATAGTATGAAGCCCAGACCCAGAGAGTAAAGCAGCAGAGAATCTGAAAAATAGAAAAGCTGAAACCTGAGGCATCCATGTCCTTTTCCAGATTCTCACATCCAGGCCAGTCCAGACCTCTGGCCAGGCTGGTGGCCCCCATGCCCACATGCCCTGGATAACTGGCTGCTCCTGGATGCTGAAGGCGAGGTTTCAGTTGTGTTTTCCACAAGAACTCATGGAAAGGTTCATGCCCCAACCTTCCTGAACACATCTGGGTCAGAGAGCACAGCTTCTGCTAGCTGTGACCCAAAATGCCTGGCACACCTCTGGATAGCACACACGTGGTGTCCCTCAGGAGGCCAAAGGAAAGGAAAGAAGAAATCCCACAGGATTTTCCAAATGTTTTTGCTGGAGCCTTTCCTGAGCATCAGACAAATGATGCTCTCTGTGCTGCACAGAGAGCAACACAGCCCTGCCCTGGCTCAGGTGGTGCTGTGGGTCCTCCTGGGGCCCAAAGTGAGCCACAAAATGGGGAGGCTGGGAGACCTGTGGGTGACAGGAAGGTGTGATTCAGGTGTTCCACCTGCCAAGTGCTGCTCCCAGGTAGAGGATCCTGGTGGGGAGAGCAGCACCAGGAACTGTGTGGGAAAATTCCCCCAGGTGTAGCACAGGTGAGGGATGGGGGAAGGCTCTATTCTGCCAAAATAAATGAGCAAATTGATAATGAAAAAAGATTGATCATCTACTTCTGCATTTCCAGTCTCCTTCTGGATGAATCCTGCAGATTTCTGCCTCGCATGGGGAAGATTCCTGCTCTGTCACACACCTGCTCTGCTGCTCCAGACTCCTGAGCATCCACCCATCCTCCTCAGCTCCTTGGTGCCAACCTACTTTGTATTAACAGCGATTCAAATGTTAACAGCTGCTGTCCATGTTCGTCAAAAAGCAGCTTAATACAAATATATGATTATTGTATGAGCATTGTATAAAAGATACTTGTGTGTGTCTTAAGCTAAAACAACAATATACACTTTTATCCAATCCTGATACGTTTATAAATATATTTAAATGGGTATAAATATTTATAAATAGTTTCTGTAATCTCCTGTAATTAGGCTCTAAGCTCTGTGACAGACAGCATCTGTTTGATCTGCGGGTGCTCTCCGTGTGTGTGTGGCAGGTCCCTCCAACAACAGTGGTGGAGTCAGGAGATGCCTCTGAAGGGAGCTGGCTCCTTCCCTGGGAGGAGGAAACCCAGAGCTGGAGCAGCTTCAGGTGCAGGGAGAGCCGGGCCCAGCTGGGAGTGTGCAGCCAGAGAGGGGGGAGGAAGGATGAAGAGCCCAGGGCTGATGCTGGAAATGCTCTGTGAGTTATTGGCAGCTGGAAGCTGGGCTGCGAGGAAGGAGCAGCCAGCGAGGACATGGTGGGTGGGAAAAGTGATCATAAACCCTTTTTTTATTTCTCCTCATAACTCTCTTTATTTCCTCTCTGTTTGACTGTCGCTTTGAGCTATCTTCGTTCCAGAAGGAGAGGAAGTAACCTAACACAGAGTCAAACAAAACAGGCCCTTTTTGCTCTAAAAGCCTTTTGGGAATGCTCCCCGCAGAGGAAATGGGGTGGATTTTCTCAGGGCTATGGCAGCCGCTGATGAGCTTGGTGGCAGCAGGACAGGACAATCCATGGTCACACAAAGCCACCAGGAGCTCCCACGGGTGGAATTCGGGTCCCAGAGCAGCTGGGGCCTGTCTGGACTGCTCCAGGCTCGTCCTTTTCCAGCTCAGGACAGACTAATGTGGCTCAGGTGGCTCCTGGGTATCCCTGAACACCCCATGGCAGAGGGGGATCCTCAGACCACCCCACACAGGGACCCCATAGGGGTCTGGCAGGACAGAGGGCACCATCCCTTGTGCCAAGGGCTGGCAGGGTGTGTTTGGTGAGAGAAACAGAAATTGGGCGCTGCAGAAGCTCTGTGGGGACAGCCTCTTGGCTGGAGAATGGCTTTTGGGATGATGGCACAGGTCATGCTCTGGGGAGATGCTGCTCAGTGGGGACCAGTGAGATGGGGAGGGGGAGGAATGGCAGAGTTTGCCTGCCCCAGTGGTGGATCCTGATCCAGTTCAGCTGCTCATGTGCCAGGCTGTGTCCCTGGCACTGCAGAGATGTCCTGGCTCCCATGGGCACTGCTCTGTGCCTCCACTGCCCACTCGGGGTGGTGGATGTGTCCCCTGCCCTTTGTCCAACCAGCCTGTGCAGGTTTTAGTTTGAAACTGTGTAAAACTCTAATTTTATGTAGTGGTTTTTGTTTGTTAATTTGATATTTTATTAATTTTGAGATATTTTTTTTGTTAATTTTGAGATTTTTTTGGTTAATGTATTAACATACTCACTTCTTGATGTGAGATAGGAAGACAGGATTAGGAGAAAGGTGAAGTAGGTTTTTCAAACTATGACACAGCCCCACTGTGTTCCTGCTTCAGGTGTGTGAGGAGAGCCTATTCTGCCTGTGGGATGGGGGGAAAATGCTGCTGGAGGAGATGGAGGCATCTCTGCTTCATGCAGGCTGAGGGAGAGGACGTGGAGAGCCGTGGAGAGAGGTTTGGCTGTGTGGGATGAAGACAATTGCTGGGAATGGCAGGGAAAGGGAAAGTGGAGCAGAGCAGAACAAAGGCAGACTGAAGCAGGAGCCTGGGGCTGTATAGGGAGTGGGAGAGCATCCAGCAGAGCTGGACTGGCTGTGCCAAAACCCTGGGAATTGTTCTGACTCCACTCTGGCTCTCTGTGTTGAGCCCTGCTCCTGAGCTGGGCACTGTGCTGCTCTGTGGCAGATGATTGTCATTCCCAATTTCTGTGTTTAAAAATGCAGGAGAACAGACTGAAAGAAAAATAATCAAATTGCCAAGTGCAAAGTTACAGAGTGATCTTTGCTTTGCAGCTTTGACTTGGGCCCCGGCTGTGTATCTTTAATCTTCCAGAAGTCTTTAATCAGAAGAAAATCTGGCTTATCCCTAAAGCCCAGGGTCTGAGCCTGTGCAGTGCAAACAGAATCCTCAGAGCCTCCAGGAGGGGATGGAGCAGACACAAGTGGAGATGTGGCTGGGGCTGCCCCCTGATTCCAGCGGGGCAGTGCCCAGCAGCTCCAGAGGCAGGGCAGGAGAGGAGATGCTTGAGGCAAGAACAGGGAGAAAATGAAACTGTGACAGCTGTGAATGAATAAACAGGCTGGGGGTATAAAAGGGAAAAAGGGAAATGTTGGGAAATGTTGTCTGCACTCACCTGGAGTGAAACCTGCTGGGTTTTGTAAGCCTGGATTTATCACAGAAGCACAGCTGGGAAGGGACATTAAAGCTCATTCCATTCCACCCCTGCCATGGGCAGCTACATGTCCCACTGTCCCAGGGTGATCCAGCCTGGCCTTGGACACTGCCAGGGATCCAGGGGCAGCCACAGCTGCTCTGGGCAAGCAGAGAAACCCCACCGATTTAGGGATGATGCTGAGGATTTGGGTTTTTTAGAAATAGGGCAGTGCCTTCCTACCAGTTTACTACAGATTATAAAGAACCAAGAGGAAATAGGAGAATGCAGTGGAGCCTGTGCTGCTCCTGGGACAGGAGCAAAGCCAGCCCTGCCTTCCCTTTAGAGCTCAGGGCATCCATGTCAAACTTCAGGACAGATTTTTCTGGCATGGACAAGGCTTTTCCCACTGTCTTTAAGGGGAGCAGACTCACTTTCCAAATGTTTGCAGGCAGACCCAGCCAGGGTGGGTGGCTGCTCCTGGGTCTCCCTCTCCTCCCCTCCTGCCTTGCTGAGCGTTCCTGGCAGTTTTCAGCTGTGCTAAAAACCTCAGAGGAAATGATGGGACTTGGGAAACAATCCTGCTCCCAGCCTAAAACCTGGCAGAGGGGAAGGTGCTGGGATTGTCATGACCTCCCTCTGAGTGGTCACACATTCCTGGCTCCCCTGTGGCAAATGTTGGAATAACCTCCTTCCCTGGGAAGAGCTCTGGGGATGAGGGAGGCTGGGAGCTCTCCTTAAAATTTGTCATTATCAGCATAAACTTCCCATTGCTAAAATGAGTTATTTGGTGTTGTTTTCTCATGCAGATTTATTTGGCACTGCACACAAAGCCAGGTAAAGCTGGATGTGTCCATTCTCAGGGGCAACAATCCCAGTTGGAAGGGGAAATTGTCCAGGGAAAGGGGGATCCTGGATGTCCCTTTTGGCCAGGATGGGATCTAGTGAGATTTTATACCAGCTTCTGGATTTTCTGTGGAGATCAGAGGAACAAGGCCCCAACCCATGAGAGCCAGGACAGATGGCAGCAGTGGGGCACGCGCAGGAGAGGGATGGGTAGTAATTAGTGCAATGAAAAATTAATGAACAATTAATATTGGAGAATAACTCACTCTGTGAGTTTAAATTCAAAACCACAGCAAAAGGTTGAGGCCACACCAGCACCCACCTGCCCAGGTGACTCTTAACCATAAAAGTCAGCAAGAGTCTGGGGCTCAGGGGGTGCAAACCAGCCCAGAATTGGGGAGAATTCAAAAACTCCATGCAAAAATGGATAGAGACAACCCAGGAGAGAATTCCTCCTTGGGACAGCCAGGGAAAGCAGTGCCAAATTTAATCCTGAGCTGGCCACAGGGCTGATTTAATTGCTGTTATTGAAGGGTTGCTCTGTAAAAGTGTCTCGATGTACTTAAACTGGGTAACATTGTAGGAATTTAAAAATAAACCCACAAAAGTTCATCACAACTTCATTTCAAAAAGGCTCTCCACATAAAAGGGGAGAGGCTTGTTAAAAAGAAATTAAAAGCAGCCACCAGAAGGGTGACATTTTTCCAGGGGACACAGACATTGTTTAAAGATCTTCCATTAGAGGATGAGAGCAAACCTATACAGTTATCAAAAGAGACCTTAAAAGGGCAAAAAATTAGCAGTTCTCATTAAAGAGCAGACCAAAGGAGGCTGTCAGAGGTAAAACAGTATCCTTCAAAAAGTGGAAGTCATGTTCAAAGGAGAAAAATTAGAAAAGGAGTGTGAGAAGACAAAGCTGTGACAGCAGAGACAAACCCTTTTTTTGAGGAGGTGTAAAAATCTAATATGAAACTCGAATAAATCTAAAACAAAACCTTAATAAATCTTATTAATATAGAATATTAATATATTTAATATAAAATATGCTTTATAAATATATATATTCTATATATTATTAATATTAATAAATAAGCCCTTTTTGCCAACCCTCTCAGCAGCTGTGGAGCCCCCACAGTGGAAGGTCCATCCCAAAATCAGCAGCCTTTGAGGGGGCGGCGGAGCAAAATGGGGAAATTGAAAATATTCCAAGGAGCACTTGGAATTCAGCCCAGAGCCCAAAGGATGTGACACAGGAAGGAGCCATTTACTGATGCTGAGCAAGGAGTTATTGAAAATAAGGTGGTTCTGGAGGAGCTGCAGGTGGGAAATGCAGGGATGCAATCCAGGGATGGCCCAGCACAGCTCTGAGCACAGGAATAAATCTGGAATAGTGGGGAAGAGTCACTGAACCCAGAGTTCTTGCTGCCCCTGAGCTTCCAGAGCAGGGGTGCATGTGGGAAAAGCTTTGGCAAAGTCCTCATCAGAGACTCTTCAAGAAGATAAGCGTGCAGTGTGAAAGTGTAGTGTTAAAGAGAAACTTCTGCTGTGTCTCATAACTGTGCAAGAAACACAATTCAGGAATAAATCTGTAAAGTCCCAAGAGAAACACCCAGGGACCTGTGATGGGGCAGCACCTCCAGGTCAGGAGAAGGAAAGGAAAGCAGTTAAACTATGAAGCTGCTGATAATTCTTCAACATTCCGAGTTCCTGGTGCAAAGCCATGGCAGGAGCTCCCAACAGGCCAGGAAAACGAGAGCAAAATGTTCCAGATCCTGTGGGAAGGTGAAACAGTCCTGTGGGAAGGGCTGGGACGGGGAGAGGGGAGAAGGGAGAGGGGAGAGGGAGAGGAGAGGAGAGGAGAGGAGAGGAGAGGAGAGGAGAGGAGAGGAGAGGAGTGTGGAGACCCCAGAGCCCCTGTCAGTGTCTGGATGTGTTAAAGGGAAACTGGAGAAAGATTTGTGTCAGGAACTGTGTCAGGAGAGCCAGGAAAAGGAGAATGGGGTAAAACTTAAAGAGGGAAAATTTAGATGGGATATTGGGAAGGAATTGTTCCCTGGGAGGGTGGGCAGACCCTGGCACAGGTGCCCAGAGCAGCTGTGGCTGCCCCTGGATCCCTGGCAGTGCCCCAGGCCAGGTTGGACAGGGCTTGGAGCAGCCTGGGACAGTGGGAGGTGTCCCTGCCCATGGGGTGGAATGAATTAATCTTTAAAGTCCTTTCCAACCCAAACCATCCTGGGATTCTGGGAGTTGAGCTGAACCAGTCACAAGCCTTAACCAAGCTATAACTACTCAGGAAATGTGATTTTTTTCCTTGCATGCCCATGTTGCAGATACAGTTAGGGGAAAAAAATCACCTCAGTGATCTGTGATAGCCTAAAAGTAAATTGAGTGTGGAAATTTTTCAGGGGAAAAATGTTAAACAAAACAGAAGAGATCAATTTGTCATTGCACAGATCAATATTTCACCTGCTACTTAACTACTGTTTGCAGATCTGTTCCCTCCACTGGAGGAGAAAAAAAAAAAAAAGACAGGGGAAAAAAACCCTAGGAAGGAGGAAAGATGGAGAGAGAAGTGGGGAAGATAAGGGTTGAGGAATGTCTCTGCAGGCAGAGAGATTTCGTGGATTGAGACTCTTCACTCTGAGCAAAGTGTGAGTGATGGGCAGGGCTGGCACAGGGGAGATAATTCAGTTCCTGCAGCTCAGAAAATGGGATATCACACGGATCAGGACATTCCACATGGGCAGGAAGAACCTGCCTTGTTCGGATTTTGTGTCCCTAAAGTTCTTCCCCACAGGGTTTGGTCAGGTTTGTGTGGGCTGCAGGATAACCAAAACCTCCAGGGAGATGCAGAGAGGTTGGTCTGGGCCTCCTTGGCCTCCCCACACCCAGCCAGGTTTGCTTTCTTTAATTCTCCTTCTTGTTTGGAAGCTTCAGCTGGGGATTTTTCAGGAATCTCCTGGAATGTGTGGGCTGGGCCAAGCTCTCACTTGAATGCCTGTGCTCAGCTGGGGCTGGGCTCTTTCTCCAGGCAGCACTGACAGAACCAGAGGTCACAGCCTCAAGCTGCACCACGGGAAATGTAGGTCGGACATTAGGAAAAAGTTTTTCATGGAACGAGTGATAAAGTTCTGGAATGGCTGCCTGGGAGGTGGTGGAGTCACCATCCCTGGGTGTGTTTAACAAAGCCTGGATGTGGCACTGGGTGCCAGGGTTTAGTTGGGGTGTTGGGGCTGGGTTTGACTCGATGATCCTGAAGGTCTCTTCCAGCCTGGTGATTCTGTGAATTCTGTGAACTCTGTGATTTCTGTGAGGGTGAGGATGGGGTCTCATGCACAGGTCTGTGTTTATCTAATCCCGACTGGGAACAGAGTCTGCCTCAGTCTGAGGTGGCAAAGCAGGATTTTCCTTATGGAGCAGACATTCAGCTGCATTTCCAAGAGCATTCCCCACTGCACACAGCTCACCTTTCACCACTGTGAGGGCAGAAACGAGCTCATGGCTTAAATTCTTCAACAGCCTTAGAGGAAAATTATTTCAAATTCACCTCACGCTCCAGGAGAGCTGCAGGTCTGGAGCAGAGGAGCCCTGCTGGAGCTGCACCCAAGGAGGCATCTCTGGGATCACCACCATGGGATCCTGTGTGGAGCAGAAGGCTGGCAGGTCATCAAACACAGCCAGGGCCAGCAAACAACAGGCCACAGCTTCAAAGAACATTTCTAAACCCCAGCAGGACTCAAAGCACGTTTCCACTGCAGCACTGGGGGGAAAAAATAAATATATTTTGTATTTTGCTTTCAGGTCTCCCACGTTCAGGTTGAAACCACAGAGCAGTGGAGCAGAAAGGCAGAGGCAGAATTTGTCATTCCACTGTCCTGAAAATGGTTAAAGCAGCATTTGTTCAAGGTTAAACAACCCAGCAAAAGTTCCTCTTGTGCTGAGTAGAAATAGGCAGATTTTCTGCATGAAAAGGGAAATACATAAAGTTGTGAACGCCTCGCATTGGAATGGAAATGCTGAGATGCCAATGAGGTGCTGGGAATGGGGAATCAGCGCCGGGAGCGGCCCAGGCCCGAAAATAATTTATTTTCTCCAGTGAAATTTATTTCATGAAAAGTCATTATTCGAAAATCAATGTAAACAAACCAAGGGGCAGCCAGAGCAGCACTGCAGCTGGGGATGGCACAGAGCTCCAGGGAAAAGCTCTGCCTGGCTCCTCCTGGCCGGGGGGACACTAAAAACCACATTTTTCCCAGATTTCAACCTCTGTCCTGAACCCCCACAATTCCAGCCCTGCTCCAGGCAGGGAGGTCATGGAAAAGCTTGGTATGGAAGGGATCTTAGAGCCATCCATGGGCAGGGACGCCTCCCACCACCCCAGGCTGCTCCAGACCCTGTCCAGCCTGGCCTTGGACACTGCCAGGGATCCAGGGGCAGCCCCAGCTTTTCAGGGAAATTCATTGTAGGGCCTCTCCATCCTCCCAGGGAGGAATACCTTCCCAAAATCCCATCTGAATCTCTCTTTTTCCAGCTTAAAGCCATTAAAGAGGCAGAGTCCTGTCGTGCATCCACCCCTGCAGGACAATATTAATTCGGGTTTATGGATTTCTAACCACTGTAAATCATGATGGAGGAAACTGAGGGGATTTGGGGGGCCGAGAGCAGGCCAGGGTGCAGAGCAGCTCCTGCCATGTGCCACAGAAATCCCAAAGATTAAAAACCCCATTTGGATGCAGGAATCAGGCTGAAGCCCACAGCAAAATCTGCTGGGCCATCCTCACACACGCAGCAATTGTTAAAGCACTCTCCACTGCCTCACTGGAAAGCAGAAATTTCTCAGATTCTCCCTGAAATAGCTGGCTTTTGTTTCTCTTCCTTCTTGACAGGAGTATTTATGGTGATACAAAGAAAAGATCACAACACATCCTGGCAAAAAAAAAAAAAAAAGAAGAAGCCACAGGAAAGAGCCGGCCTACAGATAATAAGTAACAAATCAGGAAAAAGAGGAAGATAATGGCTGTGATTAAAAATTAGACAGTGGGAAATAAAGAACAATGGATGTGAGAAGTAAAAGTATCCATTAAAAAAAAATCCATATCCAAATGTGTTATGGACAACAAGAAAACATTTTAGATTAGGCTGGAACAAATGAAATTCCAGCAAAATTGCTGTGTTATAGATCCAGGTTTTGATAGGGGCAGGAATGCCATCAATAACAATGCAGATGATGCAGAAAAGCCCAAAAATCTGCTCTGGGAAACAATGAAGGGAACAGATTTCCAGCTCTCATCCCCCAACATTTTCCATCCCAACGGCAGCAGCTCCCAAATTGTTCACAGCTTAAAAATCTGTGAGGCTGCAAGCTTAATTAAGCGAAATAATTATTAATTTTTAAAAGCTTGCAATTAATTTTTAAACCAGTTTTCACCTGCAAGATCAGCCAAGTTGTTTGGAAATTTGTGGAGGGAAACCACTAAATATTTTACAAGAATAAAGCTGGTGTCGAGGTGGTGGTAAGAGGGTGAAAAATGGGGCTAGGATTTGTCACCAGCCCCCAACTGGAAGTGCCACTGTCCCCTAAAGCTTCTCCTTCCCCTCCCTCCTCCCTTTTATCTTAGGCTGGGCCTATCCTATAAATCCCCCTCTGTTTTCCCTGGGCATCAAACATATCTTTTATAAGCTGGGGAATAAAAATTGTTTCCAAAAGCATCTTGTGATCCTGGGGCTTCTCTCTGCTGCTGAAGTTGATTGTCCTCGTTATTCCAGGGAAAGTTTGGAGCTGTTTAATTTGTTGGCTCCCAGCAGGTGGAAGGTTTGATGCAGGATTTGTGGGATTAAGGGTGATTTGAGACATTCAGGGGTTTGCTCTGAGTGAAATCACCACAGCTCCAGCAGAATATCAGCAAAATAAAGTTGCAGGGTCCTTAATTAAGTGCCCTTAATTTTATTATAAATCTTGAGGCCTTACAAGTGAATTGATGTTTAATTAGGGGAATGATGATTCTGCCTCTGTCTGTGAAACCAGAAGGAGCCAAAGGGAAATCCAGGGGATTTGGGCTCAAAACCACTTTTTGTTTTTAAGGAATAACTCCCTCGAGCCTTCATGGAACACCAGAATGGTCTGGGTTGGAAGGGACCATAAAAGTCATTGAGATCCACCCCTGCCATGGCAGGGACACCTTCCTCTGTCCCAGGCTGCTCCAAGCCCCATCCAGCCTGGCCTTGGGCACTGCCAGGGATCCAGGGGCAGCCACAGCTGCTCTGGGCACCCTGTGCCAGGGCATGCCCGCCCTCCCAGGGAACAATTCCTAATTCCCAATATCCCATCCATCCCTGCCCTCTGGCAGTGGGAGCCATTCCCTGTGTCCTGCCCCTCGATCCCTTGTCCCCAGTCCCTCTCCAGCTCTCCTGGAGCCCCTGTAGGCCCTGGCAGGGTCTCTGAGCTCTGCCTGGAGCCTTCTCCTCTCCAGGTGAGCCCCCCCAGCTCTCCCAGCCTGGCTCCATGGCAGAGGGCCTCCAGCCCTGGGACCGTGTCTGTGGCCTCCTCTGGACTCATCCAGCAGCTCCAGGTCCTTCCTGTGCTGTGGCCCCCAGAGCTGGAAGCAGGAATCCAGGTGGGATCTCTTTTCCAAGCATGTCCTTCCCCTTAGCACAGCCACTTCCATCACTCCTTGGCCAGGCTGGGAATGCTTTGCTCCAGGAGAGGGATGAGAAATTGCTGGCAGGATTTGGTTTGTTGAGAGCTTATTTGGGTGGGAAGGAACATTTTGCAATCCTGGACCTTCTGTAACAACCTCAGTGTGATCAGCTGGAGCCCAGCTCCCAGAAGTTCTTTAAGCTTTGCTTAATCCCAGCCCAGTTGTGCAGTGACCTGGCCTGGAAGGTCCCTGCTCTGCTGGAGAAGGGACTGACCCTGCTGGCAGCACACCCAGCAGCTGGAGGATTTTGGCATTGCTGCCCTGTGTTCCCAGGGCTTTGCACAGCAGTGGCCTGGAATGGAATGGGATGGAATGGAATGGAATGGAATGGAATGGAATGGAATGGAATGGAATAGAATGGAATGGAATACCATGGAGTGGAATACCATGGAGTGGTGGGGATGGCTGGAGGGACATCAAACACCCACCAGGCCAAAGCCAGGGCTGCAGGAGGAAGCTTTAAGCTGGGAACACTCTGCCCTCTGCTCCTGCTGCTCAGCAACTGTGTGAAAATCTGTGTTTTTTGAGGTGTTTGGCAGTGGTGGTTGTTGTAGGCTGCTTTCAGGTTTTTGGGAACAGTTTAGTGCCTGATCTGGCCTGAACCACCCCTGGCTGTGCTTCACATTTGCTGGATTTGAAGCACCAAAGGAGGCAGATCTCAGGCTGTGGAGTTGGGATGGGGAACTGCAGCTTTTGCCACAGATCTGGATAAACCCCACAGCAAGTGGAGCTCTGCTCCAGGCTCAGATTTGGCAGAAGGAGCTTCAGTCCAGGGGAACCCCCAGCACCCCACAGTCTGGCGTTTGGGGTGCAGGTGGAGCCAAGGACAAATCTGCCCATCTGGAACTGCTAACAGCAGTCCTGGGCTGGAGGCAGGAGGGACTTTATCCCCCCATTCCCAGAAGCTGCAGCTGCATCTCCCACCCCATGGCCCCAGGACACTCAAGGGCAGGATGAGGGATACACCCCAAAATTGTCAGTAACACCTTCCTGGGGAGAGGAAAGGCAAAGGGTGAATTGGCTGTAGTCGAGGTTTAACAGAGAAGGGACTCAAATCAGAGGCAGGTATAAAGAAATACAAGGAATCAATTTTTTAATGGATTTGCCTGTGCTTTCGACTGGTTCCAAAAAGCTTGGAGTAATCCAGGGAACAAGGTAATAAATTGTTGGTATATTTGTAGTGCTGAACAGAGCTGAAGTCTGGTGAAATCCTTGGCTTGGGAGGTAAGGAATCCTGCAGAGAAGCTTCCATTTCTTCCTTTGTGGTTATCATCAAACTCAGATTATTTTTTTCCCCAAGGTTTCCCATTATTTCTAACCCGGTGTTTATTCCCTAGGGTATCTGCCCTGCTCCAAAGGCAGGAAAGGCTTTTCCTGGAGGCTTTTCCTTGGGGGGTTCCAAGACTGAAAACCAACCTGAGGGAAAGGTCTATCCTGCTTGAAAGATCATTTCTTTCTGTCTCACTCTGGATTTTCTGTAACTGATGAGGTTCAGGTGCTCTGATAACCCCAAACCCACAGTTCTCTGGGCTCTCTCCACAGTTCTCATGGGCTCTCCCCATGGGGTTTGCAGTTGGGAACAGGCACAGAAATCCTGGGAATGTCTCTGAGCCCTGCAGGCTTTGCTGCTCCTCCAGCCCTCCAAGGGAAATGATTGCAGTGCCAATAGAGCAGGGGCTGTTTGAGAGTGTGGAGGCTGCAGTTCATCGCAGGTCAGGTTTGATGGGGTTTTGGCCAACTGGAAGTTCCCTGTGTTTGCATCTCCCCCTGGAAGTCCTTGTTTTCCTGGTTTCTGTGCCAGTGTCAGCAGAGATCGAAGCTTCCCAGGATTTTGGCTATTTGAGGGGGATCTTTCCCGCCCCTCTGCCCAGGGCTGGAAACAAGAGACCCTGAACCCCCAGCCAAGTCTTTCCCAGCTTCCAGGCTGGAGAAACCTGGATGCAAACCTCAGATAGAGCAAAACTATTTACAACTCTCAGGAAAACCCCATTTTATGGACAGACCTCTGAAGCAGCAGGAATTTATCCCATCTCTCTTTTGTGGTGCCTGGCCAGTTGTGCATGTGCAGCCAAAGCTCCCAGGCACCTGGAGGAGGAGATTTTCAGCAGCCACAATGGTCCTGAATGTTCCCAGCGTGTTTCCAGCCCTGGGAAATGCTGGATTTGCTCCTGTAACCCTGAAAACAACAGGTTTAGGTCCTTCCAGGGAAGTCAGTGCTCTGGATGACAGGAAAACACCACAAGGTGTTTTTCCATGTCCTCAGGAGCGATAGCAGAGCTAAAGCAGATGGATCAGAAGCCTTTCCAGCTGAAGAGTTTGGTTTCCAAGCTTTGGATTTCAGATTTATTTTAAAATCCCTGTCTGAGGGGAGGCAGGAGTATTTGCAGTTTGATATTGTCCAAATCAGGAATTCTCCATTTAAAATAACTATCACAGACCCTCTGGAGCAGCCCTGCTGTGCTCCCTCCTCACAGGAATTGCCAGGACACCTGGGAATAACACTGGATTGGGAAACCACCTCTCCATCTCCATTGAGGCTCTTTTACCAGCTCAGGTTCGTGTCAGGCCCTGTTTGCATCCCTTCTTTTCTGCCCAGTGATTGTTGCTGTCAGCTTGCTCTTATCCCATTTCTTATATAGGTTGTTTTATTTGGTTTTATTGCTTCTTTCACCTCTTATCTCATCAAGGTGCATTTCTTCTTTGCTTCTGTGATCAGCGTGGTTTTTAGGAACACATTTAGGGCATCTTTTAAAAGAGACTTCAACAACTCCAAATTAATCACCCCAATCATTCTGATGATTTTCCTGCCAGTCCCTAAATGTTTTCAGTAGGGCCTTTCCCCACAGGTATCCAAACCCAGACAGGGATTGTGTTTGGGCAGAGCAACAAAAGCAGGGCCTGGTGGATGGAAAAGGGTTTTGTTTGGTGATCAGTTCACCCCAATCTGTGGGAAAAGAGGCTGAACCAACAAGATTGGGAAGGTAAGGAATAGTATTGGAAAGTAATCAGGGCATGTTTGAAAAGCTTTGAGGATGTGGTGAGGAGCCACCCAAGATGCCCCAGGAGTTGTGCCTGCACCCACCACAGCTTGGAGTCTCCTTATCCTCCTCCAGCTACAGCAAAACTGGAGTCAATCCCTCTCCATCTCCTTGGGTACACCTGGGGATCAGGAGGGAAATCCTGCTCCTTTGGAAGAGGTCCCCAAAACCCCCAGCCCGTGGCTGCAGGCAGAGGAGCAGTGTCAGGAGATGCTGGGAGCTGGTCCTCCCTCTTTCTTGGAGGGCAAAGAAACCCTGAATTCCCTTGTTTCCTTTCCAAATAAAGCTGCAGGTTGCCTATGGATCTGCCGTGGTGCTCCTGGGAGTGTCTGGAGCCTGGGAATGCTGGCTTTGGGCTCCAGGCTGACACTGCAGAGCTCTCTGGTTGTTTTCCTACCACTCCATCGTGTTCCCAGAGCATCATCATGAAGAGAAACATGAAAACAGACAATTTATAATAATAAAAATAAATAAAAGGCATAATAATGTAATTTATGCACATCATGAACCCCAACTGTTGCTCTAAAATGGACAGAGATTCTGCAGGAAAATCATATTGAGGTTGTGCCGTGACAATTTTCCCTGGACAATGGGAATCTGTGGTAGACACAGACCTCTGGTGGACGTGGATCTGTGGTGGACGTGGATCTGTGGTGGATGTGGATCTGTGGTGGGCACGGACCTGTGGTGGCCATGGACCTCTGGTGGCCATGGAACTGTGGTGGCCATGGACCTGCCACCCTCAGCTCGTCGGTTCGAGGCAGATGAACTCTTTGCACAACTCGTCTCCTGCAGCACGTGCCAGGTGAGGGCAGGGGAGCTCCACACCTCCCCAAAGAGCCCCTTGTCCCCTCTGGCCACGGAGGAACCCCACAAGTCCAGCTCAGGTCCCTCACTTTGCTGTCCGACGTTTCCAAGGGGAATCCCAGGGCCACATGGATTTTTTTTCTTGATTTTTGAGGAATATAAAGGAGGGGATTGGGAGGGAGCTGGTGTTGGATGTCTTCTCCCTTCCAATTCCTCCCCTTTCCTCCTGCTCACTCTTTTCCTTTTTCAAAGAAGAAAGAGTCACTTTAAACTCTTTCATCAGCTCACCCTCATCAAAGGCAAGTGGGCTCAGCCTGAGTGGGATTTCCCAGCCCCCTCCCATCTCCCAGATTCCTAAAGCTGCTTTAAAGCTCCTTAAACCCTTCCTGCGTAGAATTTTTCCTTGCAAAAATTAGACCTCATGAAAATAAATAATTCCCAGAGGAAATTTCAATTTGATTACAAATATTGACTTGCTTGAGGAAAGCTTTTTTTAAACAAAAATCCATTTGGAATCAACATTTTCAAATTAAACATGTATGTTCGCTCTGTCAGAGTACTTAACTTGGAAAAATACCAATTTTCTTTCCAGTGGTTGGGGATTTTAGGAGTTTCTCCCACCCATAGTTTTTTTTCAGCGAGAGCCGAACAAAAGCGAGGCCTTGAAATTGGGCAAAGTCGGGAAAAGATTTGTTTTCATTTCAAGGGATTAAAAAAAATGCAATGTGAAATGTTGTAAATCATTTTCATGCTTCTAAAAAAAAAACCTTACAAATGCAGAAATATGGGGATTTAAGCTGGAGCTCCAGGAGATGCCTGAGCTGGAGGAACACAGGCAGAGCTGACGCAGCGGGTGCTGCAACTCTGATGTACTTGGATGGTCCCCATGAGCCCACTGCTCCCAGTTCCAGCAGTCTGGGAGGGATTTTGCAGGGATTGGCAGCCATGTGGGAGAGGAGCAGACAGGTGGGAAGAACTTGGTGGTTTGGCAGCTGAGTGCTGAGTGCTGAGTGCATGCACATCAAGCTGTGCATGGGTTCTCCATTGTTTTTGGGCTGAATCCAGAGGGTCCATCAACATTTCACAGACATTTGTGTAGAATCAGGGACTCCCGGAATGGTTTGGATTGGGAGGGACTTTTAAAATCATCTTATCCTACCCTGCTATGGCAGGGACACCTTCCTCTGTCCCAGGCTGCTCCAAGCCCTGTCCAGCCTGGCCTTGGGCACTGCCAGGGATCCAGGGGCAGCCCCAGCTGCTCTGGGCACCCTGTGCCAGGGCCTGCCCAGCCTCACAGGGAGGAATTTCTTCCATACATCCAACCCAGTTTTCCCTTTTAATTTGAGCCCCAAATTCCCAGTTCAGTGACCAGTATGACCAGTACGAGTCACTGAACCCAGCTTAGGCTCCCCACCCCACCAAAGCAGCACTTCAGATGCCCCTTCTGGTGTCCAGCCCCGCTTAACAAAGTGAAAACCAACTGCTCAGAATGTGAATCTTTGTTGTGTTCTCCCCCAGACTCTTCCTGTGCTTTCTGTGATCCCTCTGCTCCTGGAAACAGTGGAGTTCAGCTGAAACATTTGGGAAACCTCCCCCAGTTCAGGACAGGGAGCACTCAGGTGTGAATGTGCTGCTTTTGCCACTTTATGGATTAAAAAAAGCAAGAATAAATAAACTTAACTTTGTGCAATGAAGGAGCTGTGTCAGGGGAGAGGATAAATTTGTTTTAGTGCAAGAACCTGGTGTCCTGCTGATTTTGGGAGGGGAAGGAAGAAGAAGGAGCTGGAGGAACACCAACTTTCTGATGTAGACAAGATTTCCACACACTTGTCCTGAGAGAGGTCCTGAAGGGGCCCAGCCTTCAGCCATTGCCCCTGCCAAAATAAAACACATCCATTAATTTAAATAAATCGGCATCAGCATCATAGGTGACCCTGGAAAGAGCTGGGGGCTCTCCTGGGGCCTGAATCAGGGGGCAAGGGGGTGAGGGGCTCCCCAGCAGCTGCAGTTTCTCGGGACCCTGCTGAGCTGAGGCAGCTCCAGCAGAGACTCTGCTCACCGGAGGCATCCAGGCATCAGCCAGGAATGACTCCAGACACTGGAGGAGCTTTTAAGGAGCACTTTGTTAATAAATGCACATGAGAAATGGCAGGTAACAAATGGAGCGAGCCCTGGGACGCCAGGCCCAGGCTGTGCCCCCACAGCCATTAGGCCCAGCGGGAGCTGCGGGAGCAGCCTTCCCACCAGGAGAGCCACACTCCCACATTAAAGCAGGAAAACAAATGCTGAACCGTTCTCTGTGCAATTCCAGCACCTTCCCAGCCACATCTCAGCAGCGCCTGAGCCTGGTTTACCCCACAGGGGCCCAGCAAAGCCTGAGGAACCGCTATGACCCCCATGGCTGGTGCTGGCCCCTCTCCATTTGCCTGGAGGTTCCTCGAACCTTTTCCCAAATAACTGTGCTTGAACAGCCCATGCAGCCATGATGAAGCTGTTCAGGACAGCAGATGTTGCCAATGAGGACAACTTCTCTTAAGGTTAATTAATCATTTGTAAGTCGACCTTTGAAGGGAAGAATTATTCATCAGTGCTCCTCAACCAACACAACACAGAACTTTCATCCAACATTTTTTGGTCAAAGTTTTCCACCTTTCCAAACTGAGGGACAGGGACAGCCGTGCCCCTTGCTGTCACCGCTGTGTGGGATGCTCCTGCTTGCCCAGCATTTAAACCACAGCCAGGCTTAGGCTGGACCAAAGCCCGACCACTGCTGCTCTTCCCTACCTGTATTTCTTCCTTAAAGCCTGACTGACCTTAAATTCTCTTGAAGACTCCTCTCCAGGAGCTTGACATTTAAAAGTGCAGTGACAGAAAATAACTTCTTCTAAAAATATGTGTAACTTATTTACCAGCAACCAGGAGAGGAGGAGAGGAATTCAAATGAAGACACACATTGACATCACACTGCTGGTTGTGACTTCTCCTGGCAGCAAAGCTGCTCCCTGTGCATTCCAGGTCTTTCCCCCACATCCAGACCTGGGAATGGCTGGGCAAGGATCAGGAGAAAAGGGATCCATCCCCATTTGCCTTTCCCCTATTTCCAAACTTAGGAATGGCTGAGCAGGAGCCAGGGATCAGGAGTAAAGGGATCCATCCCTATTCGCCTTTCCCCCATATCCAAACCTGGAAGTGCCTGAGCAAGTACAGGGATGAGAAAAGGGATTCCTCTGTACCTTCCCAGGCTGCAGGGAGGGGCAAGGCTCGAGTTTTGGAGGAGACAAGGAGCTGATTTAAGATCCCACAGTCCCCAAAAATGGGAGGCAGGAAAAGACAAGCCACTGTTTATTGAGAAAACATCTCATGCATCATTCTTTGTCAGGTTACAGAAATGAAGGAATAGAAAAGAGAGAAAAAATAAATCAAAGACAAAACACAGCACAAATCTGGGAGCTCTGTACTTGGAAAACTGCTCATTCCCATAGGGAAAAGCCTTTTCCACCCAATGTCCCCCAGGAGAAAGCAGCTCCTGCCCAAACAGGCTCCTCACCCCCTTCCCCACCCAAAACTCCAGCACAACCCTGGGGGATTCTCCTGAACGTGAGGCATTCATGTATCTTTAATTATTGTTTCAGCCACATAAATCCATGCAGAATTAAAATTCATGATGGTTCTAGGGTACAAGTGCAAACAATTTGTTCGGTAAACTTTGCTCTAATTGGCATTCTGAAAATTTCCTGTTAATCAAGCCCCCTGGGCTCGGTTTACCAGTGTAGCTGTGCCTGGGAACGTTGGTGCTTGGAGGGTGCACGCGCCGGCGCCGCTTTCAAGGGTCTTTAGACGATATTAACTCACACACTTTGTCCTTACGTTAATTTGCAAGTAATTTTTTGACAACCTTCCATGGCCCTGCCTTTTATCTTGCTGCTTCGTTACTCAAGGCGAGCGAGCGAGAGGGAGAGCGTTCGTTAAACCTGAGACTAAATCACACCCGGAGCCCAGCGAGGAACATCCCCAGGGCACCTGGAACTCCTCCCTCGGGGACATGCTCTTTCCAGTGGCTCTTGACTCCAAGTGGCTACAGGAGATACAAAGAGATGTTTGGGCCAGTGTGGAAACCTCAGGAACGTGAGGCAGGGACCCCAAAAACGGGGATATAGAGGTGGGGACACTTTGGGCCTCTTGAGCCAAGGATGTAAAGGTCCTGAAGATCCAAGGCATGGGCAGAGCTGCTTTTCCATCCCATCCCATGTGCAGGGAGTACAACAGGAGATGCCAGGCTCTGGCACTCCCCACACGCAATCCAACATGGAAAAATCAGCCAATTCTGGATCTCTTTCCCCCAGGGAACACCTTCCCCTCTCAGGCTCACCACCAGGATTTCAGGAGCTTTCAGCCATCCCCTCCCTTCAGTCTTGCACGTTATCAGGCCAGTCCTTAACTCTCATCCCAAGATATTTGGGAATAGGAGAAGCTTTGGATCACCTGAGCGTATCTTCCCAGCAGCAGAGCAAGGCAGGATGAGAGAAATAACAAAATAATGAGCAGCTGCCAGAGATCAGGGTTGTGCTGGAGGAGCTCTCCTGGATGGGAACGTGCAAGAAGGAAACACAGGAGAACTGGCAGTTCCCATAAGACACCAAAGATGGTTCACAACAACAAACTGCTTCCAGGGAAAGCTGATAAGGAGCATAATTAGATGGAATTATGGCAGCATTGGCATCTGGGAGCTGGAAAAAAATCATGTGGAGAGTGGGAACAGGCACATTCCTGGGGGAAAAACAAGGGATACTACAGGTTCACACAGTGGGAGCTGCTCACGAAGTTTTGGAGGCAACCAGAAGGGGCTGCAAATAAATCAGATGTAAAACAAGAACAGGAAGGTGTGGAGGGCCCTGAATGTCTGGGGAGGGAGAACAGACTGAGCATTCCAGGCAAGGATTTGTCCCATCTCCATTGCTTCAGTCTTTATCCAAAGGTTAATTGTGGATGAAATGTAATGAAACAGCTTTGAAGGGAATTGTGGGAAAGGCCAGAGGAAGGGAAGGAGTTTGGAGCCATTTGGATGTGTCAGATGTATTCAAAATGAGAGGATCTGATGAAAAACACGCTGGAACATTGAACCCTTGGTGGTTATCTTCAAAACTGATGAAGGTGCAGAGGTCCCTGGAGATGAGAGAAGCACCTCTCTTTGAAGAGGATACTTAAAATTAAAAAAAAAAAAAAAGATAAAGAAATCTGAATAATCAGTCTAAATTCCCTGAAAGAGGCTGGAGGAAAGACTTAAATGAGTAACTTGTAAAAGGATGAATAAAATCAAAGAACATGAGTTTGTCAAGGGACAGTCATGTCAACCCCATTTAATTTCCTTCTTTGATAAGGGAACAGGAGGACCTGATGATGGGGAGCAGTAAACACACAAGTGAGGAGGACTTTTGCATTTTCCCAGTGAAAAAACACCCTCAAAATCCAATCAGAGCTCAACTGACAGAGAAACCACTCCTGAAGAGGAGGGATCAGGGGACAAGTCAATTCTCCAGCCCCCACCTTGGCTCTAGAGGAGGGGCTGTCACGCTCCCTCTCCATCCTGCCTTTCTCCAGCCAGGCAATCCCCAGCTTTGCCCAGGAAAATGGAGACTGAACATTGTTGTGCTGATTTTTAGCCTCTCATGTTGGTGTGTCCTCCATTTCCCCACAACATCAGGATCCCCATGACCATTCCAGCAGAACCACCTTGATGTAGCATTATCCCATATTAACCTGGCATGCTGGCAAAGAGCAGGGAAGGTGCTTTTGGTGGAGCTTCAGTGACTCCAACCCGTTTGGAGAAGGTGCAAATGCCTGCAAAAACAGCCTGGGAAACCTGAGTGGGAGCGTGGAGGCTCCAGAGCTCCACTCCTGGAGGGCCAGATGGACTGAGGGATGGGGACTCCTGCACACCCCATCCAGGGACTTTGGGAGCTGCAGGAATGGCTGCTGCAGGATGGAAGGAGTGGAAGCTTTTGATATAGTTTCAAACAATGTGTAATTATCAGGTAGCTGAAAATTAGCCCATCTGTGCCTCAGGAGAAGACAATGGGAAGTTGTGTGTTACTAATGGCTGAAAAGCGCTGGCAGCACAAGACAGGAAATTCTCAGGCAACTTTTTTCTGCAGGTAATGTAATTACACGGCATAATCCCCAAATCTCCTGACTTTTTGGTGGGGTTTGATAAAGCTTAGGAGGTCTTCATCTCCCTTTCTGTTTCCTCTCCTCTCTGCAGCAGCACAGCTCTGGGGATTGCGGGCCCGCCTGGGCAGCAGCAGATGTGGGTGACATAAAACTGCCTTTAAACACTCAGCTAAAGACAATCTCAGCTTTTGCTAAAGCAGATTGTAAATTCCCACCTGCCTTTGCCACAGCCTTGCTCTCTGAATGCAAAGCACAGAGCTTGTAACGTTATTTTGGATAAAATTTTCTTGCTGGTAGAGTCGGTCAGAGCCTGATCCAGGTCAGTGCACACACAAGCAGCAGCATGGGTCAGATTTAGGACCTCTTTTGTCCCCCAAGCCCCTTGAATTCTTGAAATGCCTCGAGGACCTGGTGATGAGGTCTTTGAGGGTCGGTGAAGCAAAGCTGGAATGGCACAAACCTCATGCAAACAGTCCAGGCAGGGTAAATAGCCGATGATTTTTTATATTCATACTTTTGTCTGAGGAATAACTAGGAGCAAATTGCTTTTCCCTTGCCTAGTTGGAATTATTCAGAGCGGTTTTTTTCTGCTGATTTTTGCTATTCTCCCTTTTGAGAGGCTTGCTCCTGAAGATGGCTCAGCCCTGAATGGAAAGCAAACGTTTCCTTCACCTTCAGTGAACTTTGAAGCGATTGATTTTCACCGGGCATGAAAGAAAAGCTGAGAAGTGACAGCTCGTGGACTTTGGGGAGGGTGAGCGTTGCCATTTCACGCCTGTTGGTGAGGAGGACTTGGGGCAGTGTCCCAGCACTCTCTGACAGATGCTCCTTGGGCTCATCCAGCCCCAGCCTCTCCACACGGGGGGTCCTGGCCCAGCCCGGAGCACTGAGGGCTTGGAGGAAAACGATTCTTGCTGGCTTTTGTCTGGTAATCTGAGGTCAGGAAAACAAAGTGCTTCCTCCCAGCTCTCCCCAGCGCCGTGGTGGGAAATGCAGCCAAGCTCCAGCACCGAGAACAAAGCCAGAGCTGGCACAAACACAGCAGCTCCTTAAATGAGTTTGCCATTAGCCGGAAGGGCTGCAAATTGAAGCGAAGATAAGCCCCTTAGCATTTCCCTTCTTTAATCCCAGCCTCATAAAAGCAGAGATGTGTTCCTATTCAGTGGGCTTTATACAGAGGCAGGTATTTCATTTACCCAAAAAACCCCTGGATCGGATAAATTATTAATGTTATTTATAAAGGCAATTCTGCCATTCAGCAACTTCTTTTGGATCCCTCTGCTTAATCTCGCTGCTTAGCATAAGATACACTCCAGTTAAAAGGCAAAATCACATTCCCTTACAAGGCCTGCAAAATAAGGGAGTGCTGAGGTGCCTGGAAAAGGGTTGTAGTTGAAATTCTGCTCTAAAGATTAATGCATTTATCAGTGGCAAACATAAGCCCTGATTTCCACTTGCTCGTACCCTCCCTGCGTGAGGATGGGGCCTCACTCACACACAGCAAGAGCTGGTTAAGCTGCTCAGTGACACGGTGGTGCTTCCAAAACCTCTGTGAGGCTGCCTGGGGGCTGGGTGGAGCCCTAGGGGGAGGATTTCAGAATCACTGAGATTGGAAAAGCCCTCCCAGACCATGGAGTCCAAGCTGTGCCTGATCCCCTCCTTGTCCCCAGCCCAGAGCACTCAGTGCCACCTCCAGCCCTATCCAGGGCACCTCCAGGGATGGGCACTCCAAACCTCCCTGGGCAGCCCCTGCCAATTCCTGAGCACCCTTTCCATGGGGAAATTCCTGCAGGTGTCCACCCTGAGCCTCCCCTGGCCCAGCCTGAGGCCGTTCCCTCTCCTCCTGTCCCTGTTCCCTGGAGCACAGCCTGACCCCCTGGCTGTCCCCTCCTGGCAGGAGCTGTGCAGAGCCACAAGGTCCCCCCTGAGCCTCCTTTTCTCCAGGCTGAGCCCCTTTCCAGCCCCCTCAGCCTCTCCTGGGGCTCCAGCCCCTTCCCAGGGTCGTTCCCTGCCCAGGACACGCTCCAGTCGCGCAAGGTCTTTCCTGAGGTGCCGAGAACAGGACACAGCCCTCAAGGGACTTCACCTGTACCCAACAAGCATTTCCCTGGTCCTGTTCCCAGCCCCTCTGCTCCAGCCTGGGGCACTCCTGGAAGAGCAGGAGCCAGCAAAGCAGCCCTGTCCCCTTCTGTGGCGTGTCCTGCAGCACGTCCCGCTCTGGGACACCCAGAGCCGCAAATTCAGCTCTGCAGGCTCAGCCCTGCACCCAGCCCACGGGCCAGGCCGTGCCAAGGGCAGCCAGGCACCAGAAGGAACAGGAGGTGTGGGGATGCTGAGTCCCAAAACAGGCCCAGGAGAGCAGCCAGCACGGTGGCATTGGGGATCTCAGCCCCAGCAGGAGCAGGGTGGCACAGAACCATGAGGAGCAATGGGATAAACAGGGGAAACTGGGAGTTCTGCTCAACATCCCCATTCCAGCTCCAGCAGCGGCAGAGGATGGAGCAGCTCCCACATCCTCCTCCCACCAGCAGGGCAGCAATGGCTGTTTTGGGGTTAAACACCCACAATGAGGAAGGGCAAAACCAGCAGATCCCGTGGGAGATGTGCTCCAGCCTCTGAGAGAGGTACAACAGCTCCTTGCTCCCACATCAGGTAATTCCACTGGGAATCACCTCTATCCCAGCTCATAACCCCAGGAACATCCCTGGAGCTGCCACAAGCCACCCCCCAAATCTGAGGGCAGCACCCGTGGGGATTGCAGGGAGCTCTGGAAAAAATCCCCCGTGGGATGTTTCCTTCTCCAAATCCTTTTTCCAGCATTTCCCTCTCCCAAGGCTGCACATGAAACAGAGCAGCCAGTGTGGCTGAGGTTTTGTTGCAGCACAATTTGAACCCAGGCAGAACATTTCTGTTTGCTAAACTCGCCCAACCTTTTCACAGGAGTGTTCTGACAGCAGTGTGTGTTTTCCATGTGTTTTCCATGGATTTTCCATGCTGTTTCCCCAGACCTGGGGATGTTCAGGATGTGTTTTTCCTCCTGGGCTGGGTGTGGGGACAAGTAGGGGCCCACGGGTGGCACCTTTGATCATTCCCTGGCACCGAGGGCTCCTGCAGCTGCACTTGGAGCTGGAGATGTCTCAGCTCTGGGCACCACAGAGAAGCTCACTTTTATGTCAAAACGCCTCCTCCTAATAAGATTTTAAGTTTGCTCAGGGAGCTGGAATGAAATATTTAACCACGGCATCACAGCAGCATTTTATTCTCATGAAAATGCTGAGATGCCATTTGCAAATCAGAAATGTTTTCAAATTTTGCTTTGAAATCACAGCGTCTTTATGCAACTGTTTTGTGTGGGTTTTTTTTTTTTTAATTTTTCTTTCCAAGAAGAAACAAATCATGGGGAAAAATAGCTGAGATCTCAGGCATTTCTTCACAAATCAGGTGTCTGCTCTTGAGTCTGCCCTGGTGAGGCTCTTTGGAGCCATCATTCCCACTTGGAGCAGGGAGAAGCAGCCCCTGTTGTAGCATCCAGCATTCAAATTCCATTATCTTTGTTTCTTGCACTGACAACTAGACATTTAGGTTCGAGAACTCCACTGGGCATTAGTGCTGCTCTGAAGGGTTTTCATGATTTGAGATAAATGTCATAAAAGAAATAGCAAGTTCTGCTAGAAAAGCACAGCTGTCCTACTTTTTTATTATTATTATTGGGGCAGTTTTCCCTTTTTGTTGGTACAGTTTAGTCACTTGCAGTTCTTTATCTCCCTATATATAAATTATATCTTGTTAAATACAAGAATCCAGCTTAGTTCAATCCCTCCTCAAGACTTGGATACTTTCTTATCCCACTCCTTTCCCTGCTCCAGGCAGGCACCCAGAACCATCCAAAATCTCTGGGTCTGGGTGATGTTTGGTCTGTGAGTGGCTGAATTTTGAGACATGAATTAAAATATTTCCAAAAGGAAAAGCAGTTTTTTAGGCAGTTCTGGCCACATACAGTATTCAAGGTTCAAACTGTCCTTAAGAAAGGGTAATTCTATAATAGTGACCAAAATATTCTTGAATTCAGCATCTTAGGATCAAAAAGCTCCAAATCCCCTAAGATGTCGCCCAACTTTAGAAAAAAAAAAAAAAAAAAAAAAAAAAGACTTTGTGATTTGTACACAGTTTATTCATGGGGGTTTTTAATACAAAATTCAAAGAACTGCAAGGAGAAAATGTTGGCAAGCAGCATAAAAAAACGCTTAAAAATAACATATGAAAGTGTCAGAAGGAATGTGTATCAGTTATCCAAAACACTGAGGATCCAAAATAGCTGAGAGAGGAGGGGAGCAGGAATCAGAAAAATCCTCCCCAACCCAAGGCAGGTCTGAACACAGAGAGGAGCCAGAGCTTGTCCTGGCCAGTCAGTGCACAGTGAGGATGCCAGCGTGGTACAAGTTTTAAGGGCACAAAAGGCATGGCAAGGACACAGCTGGGAATTTTCTCCTTCTGGGAGAAGCTGTTGTGGTCCTGGAGGGTCCTCCTCAGATCGAGCTGTTCCATGTAGAACCAACTTTTTGGAAGGTAGCAAATCCACAGCCTGCAAACACTGCTCTTCTAAATCCTCCCTGAGATTCGGGCCAAAGCAGGCATTGGGAAGGAGCTGGAAATGCACTGGAAAATCAGGAAATCAGCCGCTTTCAGCAGTGCCATGACCAGGAGCTCATGCTAGCTCCAGCTGATTCCAATTTCCCCCTTTCACCAGTCCCTGATGGTTCACCAGTCCCTGATGGTTCAGGTTCTGCTGTGCTGCTGCTGGAGCTCCCACAGCCCCTTCCAGCACCCAAAGCTGCCCCAGCCTCTCCTGCTGCTTCTCCCAGAGCCACCTGCACCACAGATCAGGAGATGCAAGGGAATTCAGTCTGGAGAAGAGAAGGATTAGGGGAGACCTTGTAGTAGCATTTCAGTCCCTATAGGGAGCTTCCCAAAAAGATGGAGAGGGCCTGGAGTGCCAGGACACAGGGAATGACTTTCCACTGCTAGAGGGCAGGGATGGATGGGATATTGGGAAGGAATTGTTCCTTGGGAGGGGATGAGACCCTGGAATGAATTTCCCAGAGCAGCTGTGGCTGCCCCTGGATCCCTGGAAGTGACCAAGGCCAGGTTGGATGGGGCTTGGAGCACCCTGGGACAGTGGAAGGTGTCCCTGCCCATGGGACTAATCTTTAATGTCCTTCCAACCCAAGCCATCCCACAATTCCATGAAATCTGGCTGGGATTTCTTCCACCCTGAAAGCAGAAACTGGTCCATGATGTTCTCACCATCCGGAGGGATCGGCACCTTGCTCCCAGCTGGTGCCTTCCCCCCTCACCTGAGTCCTGCAGCTCCCAGCAGGGAGGCAAAGCCCCTGGGAGCACCGTGGCTCCCACTGCAGAGGGAATTGCAGTGCTGAGGCTGCAGCTCCTGCCTGGCTCCTGGGAAGCTGCCAGGAAAGGGAAGTACAAGCAGAAAATGAATAGCAGAAGAGATTGCAGGTAATTATGTTTCTTAAGCTGTTAACAGGATTGGCCATTTGATAAATGAGAGGATTTGGGAATGTTTTGTCACTGACAAGGCATTGTGAGATCCGGGTGGGAACGGGCGTGTTGCTCTCCCACAAGCAGGAAATTCTCGCAGGACGCTCACGTACCGTGAAATCCATCTGAAACCTGGATGCCAGCACACGGAGGAAAGAGGACAGATCCAGGACTTAGGCTGAAAAAACCCCACCAGGTTTCTCACATATGGAATTCATTTGGGTTTGGTGCCCCTCTCGTGTCCCCAGAGGCTTCTGCTCTTTGATGGTGATCCCCCTTGTGCTTCCATATGGATTTTGGTGCCACCAGGGCCTCTCAAATCCCTCCATCTGCTTTTCTGTGCTCTCAATCCCTCTGGCTCTCTCTGCTTCCCTCGGCTCTTGGTTTGCTTTTGTGTTCCCTTGATGGAAAGGGAAGCTGAGAGGCAAGAGGGAGAGACAAGAGAGACACCAGCCCTGCTGTTTGTCCTGCTCCAGCTGAGCCCCCCGGAGGATTTGGATACCCTTGGAGCCCCTCTGTTTCTTTTGCAGTGCCCACAGAGGCCTTGATGTGATTTTCAGGGTGTCCCAGTGCTCTCAAGCTGATTTTCCCTGGAAATCTGTGCTTTGGTGCCCTCAGGAGCTCTGCCCATGTGCTCTGTGGGCCCTTGGGAGCCTCAGTCCCATCCCACAGCAGGGAGGCTGGGGCAGGACCCAAACCAGCAGAGTTTGTGCTCTCCCAAATCTCCCCCACAGCTTCTCATTTCTTTGCTTTGGATGTCTGTTAGCCCCAGACTGCTGCAGGAGCTGTGGGACAGGCTGAGGATGAGGAGCAGGAGAGCAAGGCCTGCTTCAGAGATCTGTTACAAGTAAACAACACATTAAATAAACCAAAAATCAGCTTGTCTCAGCCTGTGGCTCGCTCCACTTTTGATTTCCAAGAGGAAAACCTATCCCAGCATGGTTGGCTCCTTCTCAGGCCTCCCTGGCTGTGGCTCCTCAGTGAGGAGCTGCCTTTCCCCCCTGGGGCAGCTCCTTCAGGGGGAAATGGAGGCAAAATCCAGCTCCTGCTCCTTCGAGGAAGCTCTCTGGAAAACAAGGTCACTCACTCTCTGCAGCTCTGGCTGAAGTCTAAAAGGCTGGCCCCAAACAGCTTGGAGGGTGGGCAGCAGGTGAAGCAGCAATTTATTCTTAGCAATGAACACCTAGGCAAAGAAAAATACCAGCAAAGACACTCTGGGAGCTTTTGCTTTACAAACAGTAGGACTGAAAGCTCTGGTTTCACCCAGCCAGGAGCAGAAGTGAACACTGCATTTGTGGATTTGTGCCCCTCTGCTCCAGCAGGCCCAGCCAAGCCCTTCTTCAGCAGGACACAGAGCTCCAGCCCAGCTGGGCAAGGCAAAATCTGTGCCAAAGCTCAGCCCAAAGCCCAGGGAGGTACAGGGGCACCTTGGGCACCTTCAGTGGGCTCTGGCTCCAGCACAGAGAGGTTTGTTCCTGCCAGCACCACTAGAAAAGGAAGATGGGTTTTCAACCCACTGCTGTGGGTGGGTGAGAAGACTTCCCAAAGGCCTGAGCCCCAGAACGCCTGCGTCCCAGGGGCGGCCTAGCCCTTCATTAGTGCTCCAATTAACTGGCTGTCTTGGAGCTGGGAGCCAGACTGAAGGCAGCTCTGAGCGACGGGCAAGATGAGACAGGAGAGAATTCTAACTTCATGGAATCATGGAATGATTTGGGTTGGAAGGGAACTTACAGCCCATGCCATGCCATGCCATGCCATGCCATGCCATGCCATCCCATCCCATCCCATCCCATCCCATCCCTGCAAGGACACCTTCCACTGTCCCAGGCTGCTCCAAGTCCTGTCCAGCCCGGCCTTGGGCACTGCAGAGATCCAGGGGCAGCCACAGCTGCTCTGGGCACCCTGTGCCAGGGCCTGCCCACCCTGCCAGGGAACAATTCCTAACTCCCAATATCCCATCCATCCCTGCCCTCTGGCAGTGGGAGCCATTCCCTGTGTCCTGTCCCTCCATGCCTTGTCCCCACTCCCTCTCCAGCTCTCCTGGAGCCCCTTTAGGCGCTGGCAGGGGCTCTGAGCCCTCCCTGGAGCCTTCTCCTCTCCAGGTGAGCGCCCCCAGCTCTCCCAGCCTGGCTCCACAGGAGAAGAACTCTCCAAACATCAGCCCCACTCTCCAGCTAAGGCTGGGGAGGACAGGACCATCCTTGGGCACCACAGCACTTGACAGAACAACTGAAAATTCCTGGTTAATCTACCGGAAAGAATTTTGGAGCAAGGGGAAGGCAGGCACATGAATATGCAGCAAATGCAGTGGGAAGCTGCTGGCTGCTGCAATGGCTCATTAGAGCTGCACAGCCCCAGCCCAGCAGCGCTGCAGCTCCCTCTGAACGTGGCAGGATGTGTCACCCCAGATGGGTTTGCCTGGAAAGGCTGTTCCACAGGATGGGCCTCACGTTTCCATGGAATTTCCATGGAATTTCCATATTCCCCAGCAGCCACCTCGAGTGAACCAGCAGAATGCAGGGGACTTGCAATTAAAAATGAATTACAGAAAAATAATTGTGAGGTTCAGATTGGAGAAGAAGGATGCCTGAAATGCTCTCCCTGGAATCAGGTTAGAGCATCCTAGCTTTCCATGGTATTTTTTTAATGGTGAGTGTCACTCACAAAATAATTTTATGTACCTGAATAAAATTAATCAAAACCAGTGGAAGAAAAGCAGCACAAGATTAAATATCCAGAAAATAAACCCAGAGACCTCTTGGCAGGAAGGATGGAAGGGAAGGACTGGGACTCACACTCCATCTGCTAATAATGAAAATGAAGAGACACAGTGGTGGGAGAACAAGGAAAGGTTCACTAAGGAAAAGCCCTGCAGATTTTAAGTGCTGCAAGTGGAGCTGTAAAAAAAGAAAGCTGGGGGGGCTCTCAGGTGCAAAGAACACAAAAATCCTCCTGCTCAGACAAAGCAAAGGACCAGGGGCTCTCCCTGCTCACATCTTGTGGCCTGGAGTGAGTGCTGTGGGAAAGCCTAACAGAGAGGACAAATAAACACACTTTTCCTGGCTAATTGTCTGATTATCAGTTCCTGGCCTCTGGCCACCAACATTTACAGCCCAAAGCAAACACCAGTGAAGGGAAGGAGAACACACAGGGTTCTGTTGGGCCATGGAGGAGCAGCTGCACACATGGATCTCTCCAGGAAGGAATTCTGCCCTTCCATCTCAGGGACAGCAGAGGGAATCAGCCAGGCCAGGGGGGACACTGGGGCTTGGAGCACCCTGGGCTAGGGAAGGTGTCCTTCCCATGGCAGAGGGTGGCACTGGAGGAGCTTTAAGGTGCCTCCAACCCAAACCATTCTGGGATTCTGTGACTCCATGAGGAGGCTGCTGGGAGAGGAGATAAAAGCTCTGATAAAGGAATGAGATTTGATAAAGGATATCTGACAGCTGGTGATGGAGCACAAGGCATGAGAGAGCCTGGGGAGCATGGAAAGGTTTGGAAAGGGATCACCTGAACTCCAGGGATGATCTCCTGTACCTGCAGCCCTGCTGGGGATGGATCAGGATGCCAGGGGCAGAGCACAGCTAGCCCTGAGCTCTTCCCCACACACTGCTGAGGAGGAAAACAGCATTGCAGTGTCTTCATCCCCTTCTGTGGCCTGGGATCTACCAATAAAGGGGGTTCTGAGATCAACAGGAGGTTGTCACCCTTGATAAAGACTTTCACCTGGCCAAATCTGGAGGCACAGGGTGGTGCTGGGCTCCATCCCACACTCTCAACAGGCATCACACATGGAAAAGCACCAATTTTCCACCTCTATGCTGCAGATTTTCCCTGGTCCCACCTGTGCCTCTCCAGCTATTTCTGATTCTCTTCCTACCTTACATCTGTTTATCTTCTAAATGCTCCCTCCTGCCTTGGCTGTGGGCTCTGCTGGCACATCCCAGCTTCTGTGCTCTGCCCTGCAGGGCACTGCTGCTCCTGCCTCCAGCCAGGAACGAGGCTGCTGTCGCACAAGGGCTCTGTGGATCCAGAGCTGAACACCCACAGACTGGCATGGAGAGAGCCTCAGAATACGGCACACTTCAGAGGAAAAGAAAAAAAAAAAAAAAACCAGACATTTTTCACTGGGGTTATTCCTTTCCTAAATTTCAAGCCTTTAGATGTTAAGACTATGGCTTGGCAAATTTGGCATTGATATTGGGGGAGTTATCTACATAATAAATATAAATAAATCTATTAACAATGGAATCACAGAATCCCAGAACAGTTTGGGGTGGAAGGGACCTTAAAGCCCATCCAGTGCCACCCCTACCATGGCAGGGACACCTTCCACTATCCCAGGCTGCTCCAAGCCCCAGTGTCCAGTCTGGTTCAGGACACTTCCAGGGATGGGGCAGCCACAGCTTCTCTGTGCCAGGGCCTCCCCACCCTCCCAGGGAACAATTTCTTCCATATATCCAACCTAAATGTCCCCTCTTTTAGGCTGAATCCTTGTCCTATCCCTGCAGGTCCTGATGGATAACACATAATAACACATTATACAGAGATAGATATGTATCCAAAACACTCAGAAAATGGTGTCTTTTCCCTAATCCTCTTGCCATTTCACCTGACGCTTTAAAAAATATCACAGAGTCAAACACTCGGTGTGAAACCTTAAAAAAATTGACTGGCGTGGTCAAAGTTTGGTGGTGACATCAGCAAAGGAAAACAAAGCCCCAAAATGTCAAACACTGCTATGACATCGAGCTGGTTGTAAATCAATCGCCAGGAAAAACTCCTGACCTACATGAACAGAAGCAGGAAACAAAGAAACCTCAGAATAAAATCCATGTCTGACAGAGCTTAGCACGGGGAAGTTGTGTTTGCAGAAGAAATCCTAGCAACAGTACGGGGTCACTGCTCGGTGCAGACAGGAGAATTGGGAAGGATTATGCAGAAAATGCAGAAGGGTTCAAACAGACTTTTAGTCGGTATTTGGAAAGAAGGATGATTTGCTTTCATTGCTGGAAGATGATGAAATACTTTCCAGTCTATTAGGAGCTGAGAGGGATGTGAGGATCTCTCAGCAATGAGGAGTCTGAAACCAGCACCGCTGGCAGAGGAGCTCAGGCCCTGCTGATGCTGAATGGTAACAGCAGCAGATCTGGAAATGCCCAACTTATCAAAATCTGTTCAAGCAGAAGGGAAGCAGCAGGAATCAATGAACCATGGGAGGAAGGAGCAGCCCTGGGTCACAGCAAGGGAGAGTTTGTTCTAGCCTGTCTGTCATTAGCACAGGCAAGGGGAGCTTGGAGCCGCATGGAATCAGGGAATCACAGGGTGGGGAAGGCAGGGAGGGATCACAGGTCTCACCTGATCCCCTGCTCCAGCAGGGTCACCCCAGAGCACACAGCAGAGGACTGAGTTCAGAAGGTTCTGGAGTATCTCCAGTGAGGGTCCAGCTCTCCTGACAAACTGCAGCCACCCTCTTTCCCAGGCTGGTGGCTCTGAGGTACAGGGATGTCACTTGGCACTCACTCAGACCAAAGTTTTCTTCTCCACAATAAAACCTTGACATCTTGGCCAGCTCAAAACTTTCTGCTGGAGGTAAGAGGCAAACAAAAAAAAGCTCTGGGCTCAAGCTGTGATGTGTTCTTGCCCACCTGCAGGAGCAGGAGTTTCTAACCAGGATTTTTGTGAAGCTGTTCTTTGGCTGTACACTGGTCCCAGTGACTGTGCAAAGCTGGTTTGTGCCATGAAATGTCCCAGAATGGGCACAGAGAGAGCCAGTAGTGCTGTGCTGTGGCTCTCAGAGCCAGGAGCCCTCCCTCTCCCAAACCCACACCTCTGCTGGTTCCAAGTGCCAGCTCCAGAGCTGCTCTAAACAAGTTTAACTCCTGTTTTCTCCAGCAAGAAGGGAAGTGAATTAAATCACCTTTCACTTTACACCCCTGTGTAAGCTCCAAAGACCTGAGGGGGCTGGGAAGATTTAAGAGATACCAGAAGCCTTTTCTGCTTCAGGGTAGCACCAAAGACCACCCCAAACCCAAACATTTTGGTCACAAAACTTCCCCTTTGCAACTCCCTGATGTTTTCAACCCCCCCCCAAAAAAGCGTTGCCCTAAACAAGGCTGTGCAGAGTGGAAGTTGTAAAACACTGTTGGATCTCCCATTAACGTAATGAGGCTTCACCAAAAACAGAGGAGCAGAAAAAAAAGATTAATCAAAACCCTACGTGAATTTATTTATGGATCACAAAAAGTGTTTCCAGAATATCCAAGACATGGTCGAGGGATAAAGTTAGATGAAGTTCGGATTTATCTCGATTACCTAACCTGGCATTAAAATCCTTTCCACTGATCAGCAAACAGAGGGATAAAAAGATTTTAGAGACATTATGTAGGTCTGGAATAATTCCCAGTACGAGTTCCTATAAGAAGAGGAATTGTGGGAGGAATACAAATATTAATCAGAAGAAAAGGTTCTAAATTGGGAAACTGCTCTGGCAATGAGACAAAAGTCTAAGTCATTAGTGTAACAACCTCTAATCCCTATCAGAGCAGCCAGTCTCATGACAGAGATGGACGTGAAATGGCTTTCTCCATAAATATTTCAGGTTTGATTAATTCTAACTTTCTCTGTCTGGACGTAACAAATATGTTGTGAAACATATCATGAAAAAGCAGAGACATTTGGCTGAACAATCCAAAACCATGTAGAAACTTCATTTTCTAGGAAACGGAGAAACATATTTTAAAGCTGTTTTCTCTTAACTCCATGCAGAAAATTCCCCAGTGTCCAACTCTTTAAAATAACTTCTCCCCAAAAGCAGCAGCCTATCTAATTAAGTCCAGAACCATGCTACCAGTTTGACCCCGTTTTCAATTGGCAACTCCCTGGCAGACACCAAAATACCTTATTAAATTTTTTCGAGGGATAGCAGTTCTGATTTATAGGAAAAGAAAAAAAGGAGTAAATATTTTCTAGGTCAGGAAAGGCGAGAAATGCCAGGCACGGTCCTGCAGTGCCAGGATTCACACGGAGCATCAGGCAGTAAGCTCGGAGTCCTGCTTTGGTGACAAGTCCTCATGTAAAGCAGATCATCCCTACCCAGAGACTGAAGCACATCCATATGCAAAGCAAAGCTTCGAGATTACTCCCAGCACTCCCTTTTTTCCCTGTAATTACAAATCTTTTCCTTTCAGAGGCTGTAGAAGAAATATTCTTCAGCGAAAGAGGCTCCACGACACCCCCACAGTTGTGACAGTTCTGCTGTGTTGGGGCTACACCAGATCAGGGTGGATCCCACCCATTTTTGGGGGAAAAGGACTTTTTGGGCAGCTCCATCTGTCCCAGGTTCCTGGGCAGTCTCGTCGTGGTCAAAGGGGACTGGGCACAGAGTGAAAACTGCTTAAGTCTCATCCTGCAGTGGGAGAAAGGGACTTGTAATGGTGGTCTTTGGCTGATAAATAAAACAAATAAATAAATATTCCTTAACAAAGCAGGAATTTCCTGTGTAACAGGAAAGCTGCAGTGTTTTCCTACCAGGCTCATGGCCTTGGGATGTTCTGGGAGGGGTTGGTACCTTCTTCATCAGTACCAGCATGATGCACAGGAACTTTAACTTTGAGCTGATGGATAGGATCCCAGAATCCCAGAATATCCTGAGTCAGAAAGGACCCACAGGGGTCATTAGAGTCCAGCTCCTGGCCCTGCACAGGACAACCCCAAGAATCCCAGGATGAATAATTCCTGACTTAAAGAAAAAAGAAATCCTCAAAGTACTGAAGGATTGTGGAAAAGCAGAGGGACAGCTCCAAGCTCTACTCGCTGGTACAGGGACAGCACCCAGGGAATGGCTGGAGCTGGGCCAGGGCAGGGCCAGGCTAGAGTTTGGGAGAAGTTTCTCCCCCCAGGAGGGTGCTGGCACTGCCTAGGCTGCCCAGGGAATGGGCACAGCCCCGAGGCTGCCAGAGCTCCAGGAGCCTTTGGACAGCAGGGATGCTCAAGGGGGATTGTTGAACAGAGCCAGGGGTTGGACAGGATCATCCTTGGGGTGGGACTGGATCATCCTTGGGGTCCCTTCCAGCTGAGGATATTCCCTGATCCTGTGGGTTTAGCATGTTGCAGTTCGACCTACTTTACAATAAAGTTGCCATCCAATTTCCCTTCACTTAAAGGTTTCCACTTCTGATGTTATAATGGGCTCCTTATGTAACACTGGAGTGCAGTTTAAAGGCAGCTGCATTAGATCCCAATTTTGCTTTTAAGTAGTACTCCCAAACTAATTAAATCATCATTCCCTGAGTTTGCACCCTGCAGATGAGGAATCCTACTTCCCAGAGCACTCCGTGTCCTTCCCAGCTCCCCAGCCAAACCCATGGCTGCCCAAGCACACAGCAAATACCTGCAACCATTTCTGAGCAGGTGGAAACAGCCCGGGGACAGCTGGCACAGAAACTCTAAACAGGAACAAGTGTTCCTCTAAAGCATGAAATGAAGGATGGAAATACAGCCGAACAACACGGAAAATGAAAGCAGGATGGAAAGAGGAAAGTTTGGGATCACTAAACACAGTTTTAGACTAAACTAACTGAGCTACAGTTGCAGCCACATCCATAATTCAGGCCTCCCCCATGTGGAGGAGCTGGAGATGTTCTCCAGCCTTACTCTCCCTGCACAACTTGTTAGCTGCTCCTCTGAGCCAATCCATCTAAAATCTCTGTGTTTGGATCATTCTGGATTGTACTCAAGTTCCCTTCAGTGACAGGAGCTTTGGGACAGGGGTCACTGTTCCTGAAAGGGTTCAAAGAATGAGGAGATGTGGCACTTGGTGATGTGGGCATGGGGGAGTTCAACCAAAGGCTGGACTCGACGACCTTGGGGGTCTTTTCTGACCTTAATGATTGTGTGATTCTCTGATAATGAAACACCGCTCTCCAGAGAAACCTGGGAGTTTGGAGAGAAAGAGATAAACTGGGCTGAACAAGGGTTTGAGCAATTTCAGTCCTCAAAAGGCACCTGCCAAAGCCCAGAGTTAGCAGGTGAATTCTAGGGCCTGCAATCCCAGCTGCAGGCTGGGAATCCCTGGGAAGAGCTGCGCTTCTCCTGGATGGTCTCAGTCCAGGCAGCCCCGAGGTGCTGAAATCATGGCTGCAAACACTCCTGATTCCTGTTCTGGACATTCCCTCTGCAAGGAATGCTGGTTTATGGCTGTCAGTGGTCTTCCCTCCTTTTCTAAAACCTCTCCACAGGACTCCTCTCTCTACTTTTCCCAAAGTCCATGCTGGAGCATCCCACACTTACCGCTCCCGAGATCCCAGCTCTGTTTCTCTCATCCTGGTGGTCCACTGCTGGTGGGATGCTCCCCAGCTCCTCACTCACAGTGTCTGTTCTACCCAAAAAATTGCCTTTATTGTCCTCCTCACCTGCTCCAGGCCCTTCCCAGATCCCTCTGCTTGGTTTTTGACAGCTGAAGGAGCCTCCCTAATTCTATTTGTCAGGGCAGTGAGTCCCCATCAGCCTCCTAGGAATTCCTAATTAATTTCCACTTTTGACCTACACACCAGCCCAAGGCAGTACAATTTATTAATCAGTTATATGAGAACATCTGACTTTCTGATTTACACCTGATGCCTCGTAATTTCATGGGGTTTCCTGAACTTTTCCTATTCTTATTTTAACTCCTCCCATTCCCTCTTATTTTGTCCTAGCTAGGAGGTCTCAAGGTTTCTGTCCCATGCCTGACTATTTCCCGTCCTCTTCCCAAAACCATTCTGTCCTCACCTACTTTCTGTGGGTGGAATTCAGATTAAAAAGCTTTGATTTCCTCTTGGAGTTGCTCTACCTCATAGATTGACACCTCCAGGTAGAAACCTAAATTTAGGAGTCTCAATCTCTGAGCTAAAGAACTCCCACCCATCCTTTTTAGCTCTGTTTTATTCTTTATGGAGACAGGATGAAGAGAACTGCAGATATTAATCAATAGGTGGGTTTGCCAAACATTTATACAGTGACATGATCACATAATCGTGTTTTCCTTTTTTTCCCCTTTGCTGAAATTTTCCTTCTCATTCAGCTGGAATATTTTAGTGCTGGGGCCACTGCTCCAATGTTTTCATGGAGTTTTTCTACAGCAGCTCTATTTCTGAGTGATAATAATGCTCTTAAATTAAGTATAAAATAGAATTGAATAGACAAACTATTCTGCATTTCTTAGCTCTGACTTCCACCTGCTGCGCCTGACAGTCACAGGAACCATCTGCTGCCCTTCCCAGGGTTATACTGGACTATCCCAGCTGATTCTGTGTCACCCCCAAGCCCTGCCAGTGCCACCTTCACCCTCCTCCCAAATCACTGATGAGTTCCTAACCATGGCCAAGATGCAGAGCTCCTTTCTCTGGGAAAACCAAGCTTTCCTCCCACTTTTTGTCCCATTTTATCTCAATCTTATTTCCTTACAGAGGACATCTGATTACCTCAGCTTCACCACTTGAAGAGTCTTTAGAGAAAGACTTATTGGCATTTGTTTGGGAGTCCATGTGCACTTCATCAGCTGCACCAGCCTTACCTACGAGCTGGGTGACATCTCCAAAGAGCTCCAAGAGATTGATGAGACACGGCCTCCTTCTGCAAGAACTGTAATGACTTCTTCCAAATAAATCACATTTATGAAATTGCCTCCTGGTTCTCTTCTTTATTATTGTAGTTTTTACCCACTTATTCAGGCTGAAGGGAGATTTACTGATCCCTGCTTTTCCCCATTTGTCCTGGAGACCTTTTCCTCAAGGCTGAAGACGCATTTGCCACTGTCCATCCCTCTTGCAGTGTGGTCAACTCGAGTGACACTTTTCATGCTACATTTAGCTTTCTCTTAATCTACTGTTTGAGGTCTTTCAGAGCTCCTGATTGAGTATCATCTTATCTTGTTGCTTTCTGACTGCTCCTTTTATTGATTTGTTCCAAAATGTCCTCTGCTGGAACTTCATTTAGGGACAATTCCTCATGCCCTCCACTGCTTCACCACTAATGCACCCCTTCCCAGCCTTCCTCTGTAATTTGTTCCCTATTATTACAGTTTCCTACCCTTCTGCCAAGTTTCTGAGGCATTTATTATGTCAATTATTTCCTTTAAAGTCAGTCTAGTTCACCTCTTTGGGGCTCAAGAGTTACAGCATTTGTATAGATATATTTTTACATTTTTTATTGATCTCATTGCCCATTTTTCATGGGACCTGCTTAGCTGGGACTTTAATTGCTGGGTCCATTCTTTGCTATTTCCTTCCTTGATGTTATTGATTTCAGCTCCCTCCATTTTTCTAAATCACATGAATTTTCTTCTTTCTCTTGAAGAGGAGCTGTGATCTGGAGCCATGTGCAGTTGTTTATTTGGTGAGTTTCCACAACTGCCAGCTATAAAAATCCCTTCTTGTTCCAGAATGTTAAAACCTAGTTTGCAATGTTGATTTATATAGCTTATCTCCACTGTAAAAACTACCTCACCAACGACTCAGAATCTGCCTGTCTGCTGCTGTGACAATTTATAACTCAGTGATTTCACTTCCAAGTCTCTTTCCTACTCACTGCTGACGTTGGAACCCTCATCACTCACACCACCAGCTCCCTCTAGCACCAAGTGTGGACACAAAAGTCCAGCAGAGCTCAAAGCACTGCAGAAAATGAAGCTTTTTTTTTCCCCCATGTTTCAGTAATACATTTCATTTACACCTCCTGGTTTGAGACTTTGGTGATTGCTCACTCTTGTTAAATTTTTTATTTTCTCTAATTCCCATGTCTGTTCCTGGCATGCTTCAGGCAGGCAGTTGGATCTTTTTTTATATATTTTGGTATCTGTTTCCTCTTTCATAAATGTGGTACAAAGCACTTGTTTCTATTTATCTGTTGATTTTTTGATCACTTTCTTCTCCAGGTTATAAAATCTGATCCTGACCTTCAAAGTGCATCCTGCTTTTACCACAGCCTTTGAGCAAGCTCTTTGTAAAATCACATCGATGATTAATTAAACAACTGAACAGAACACCAGGGCACAGCAGCAGGATCCCAGCCCAAACTCCAGCCTGACAGGGCACCCACATTACAATAAAAACCTCTGCATGAGGAACTGCCAGCTCTGAGCTGCCAGGACAGGGAATTTGGCTGGATCCAGGGCTGCCAAAGGGGCTGCTGTGGGCAAGGGCAGGCCAGCCTTGCTGGGAGCCCACCCAGTGCCTCCGCTCACGGACCTGCCCTCCCAAAAGCAATAAATCTGTGCCCCAGGCCCGTTCCTGTGCCTGCACGAGGCACTGACATCCATCAGAGCAGGGACTGCAGCAGATGGGCTCTGCCTCACACAGAAACAAGGTAAGTGGCTGGCCCAGCCAGAAATGCTGGGCACACTGATCCAGACCATATTTCTTTAGTCTGCTTCTCAGAGAATCATGTGGAACAGTTTCAAAAGCTTTCCTAAAGCAAAATATGTCCCATCTGCTGCCTCCTCTTCATCTCCTAGACATTATTTTCTCAAGGAAAGAAATTACAGCAAGCTCGCATGATTAATTCTTGCTAAATCTATGTCTTTGCCTTTCCATCTCCTATTTCCTTTAAATTGATCATGTAATATTTTTTTGTCAGACCTTTGTTTTTGGGAAGAGTGGTCCTTCATTCCATGGTTTGTCTTTTTCAAAGGAGTGAACTATGTTTGCCTTTGGACAGAGCTCAGTGATCTCACCTGCCTTGCAGGAGCTTCCAGGGCAGCCACTAATGCTTCAATAATTGCTTCAGCTCCTGCCTGCCCTGCCCACGTGGCTCTGCCAGCACAGCCCCAGAGCAGTGTGAGGCCAGAGCTGCTCATCTGGGAAGACAAAGAGAGAACAAATCTAAAGCACAAACCCGGAGAAAAAGGACAAGAGGGACGAGGCCTCGCTCACCCTCTGCTCTCCTCTCACAATAAATAGTTTAGCCCAGTGCACAATCGTACAATGGTTGGGGTGGGAGGACCCTAAAGTTCATCTTGTTCCACTCCCTGCCAAGGATCCAACCCTTCCAGGCTGCTCCAAGCCCTGTCCAACCCCAGGCACTCCCAGGGACGGGGCAGGCACGGCACACGGTGTTAAATTAGCAGGAAGCTGCCTTCCAGCTGAGGAGAAGCAGGCTGCCAGCTCCAGGAAGGCTCTGGCTGAAAATCCATTTGATGTTGAGAATTTCTGGTCAACTGTGCTGCCGGGGATTCAAACAGCAGGAGCAGGGAGCAGCTGCACGAGCGCTGACAGATCTGCTGACTTCCAGGGACAGCACAAAGGGGCCTCTCCTGGGACACCTGGGTGGGAAATGCTGGGGAGGAGCACCAGGTCTTGCTGCATGGCACAGATCCTACAGGGAAATGCAAGTGAAGGATCCTGGGAGGCAGAGTCAGGCTGCTGGCTGAAGATTTAGCCCCAGGGTGCCGTTGGCAGTTTCTCTGAAACGCTCCCAGTTCCGCACGCAGCTCCAATTAGGCACAGGGGGAGGAGATGCTCTGCAGAGGTGATGGGCTCCATCAGAACTCCACAGAAATCAGACTTTGGGAAATCAGGCTCAGGAAAATGTATAGGATGTGTTTAATTAAGTGGGAGCTGGGGGAAATCTGTCATGAGCTAAGGGTAAACAGATTGCTGAGGGTTGGTGCAACACAAGTACTCAGTGTATCGAGCCAGTGCAGAGAAAGAGCTTAGTACAGATAATAGGTGAAATTTTATATCTCAAAATGGACTAAGGAACTAAACAAAGCTGCCCCCTTAATTAAGAATTATAAATACATGTGTATAAAAATGGGGCAGTGTTAAATTACAGGGGAAAAAAAAGCTAGATGAAATAAAACACAGGTAATAAAATCAGCAGCAAACAGCAAATCCCAGTGACGAACCCAACAGAGTGCTAAAATATATGGCCATAAACTACAGAAAAGTGAGTATAAGTCATAAAAGTGAAAGATTCTTTTTTTATATCGAAGAGAATGTTTTAAGGAATCGAGTCAGACTGAAATTCTTACTGGAAAAGACCATACACTGAAAGTGTCTGGCAGTGAGAATGTAAATATATGAGCAGAGCTACCCCATCAGTCACCAGAGAAAGGAGACTGAGTGCTTAATGCTGAGAGGTGAAATACCAAATGCGGGCCCCTCTATTATTCATAAAATAAATGGATATAATGGCACAAAGGGGAAAAAAGGTTAGAGAAGCAATTTCGAGGAGCAGAGTCTGCTGTGCAGAGCCTGAGCAGGCACTGAGGGGCTGCTCCTGCTTCATCTCCTGTGAGCTGCAACAAGAGCGAGTTCAACAAGAGGCAGGGGATGAAGCAGCAGAGAACTTGGGCTGCTCTTGGAGCACAAAACTCCTCTTGGAGTGCAGACCTCAGAGGTCTCAGCAGGCACAGAGCTCCCCACAATTCAAGGTGAAACGAGATGAAATGGGAGGAGGGGTCAGAAATAAGGAACTCACTCCCCCCAGCAGCACTGAAACAGAATCCCACAGAATCAGAAAATACACTGGGCTGGAAAAAACCTTTGAGTCCATTGAGTCCAGCAATGAAAGCCCCAGTACATCCAATTCTGGTGTTCCTATCGAACACTGTGGGAAGATTGGATTGGGGGCAGAAAGGAGCCATAAAAAGGATATGAGGAGAGGAGAATGTGTAGCTGGGAAGCTTAAACAGCTCAATTGTGGGGCAATTCCATAAGAACTTTCACAAGGGGGAAATATCAGCCAAGGCTTTTTAATCTTGCCGAGACAGAAGAAAGACTGAGGACTGAAAAATGAAAGTGATTCAAAGCAGAAATGAAACCCACATTTTTTAACAGCAGTGATGATTAAATTTGGGAACAAACTACCACCTGAAGTGATGGATTTTTCAACTCTTGACATCTGGAACATATGTTCCTGTGAAAAGTTCAAGTTTTGATAAATAAGGATTTTTTTCTTCCCTGAAAAATAATTTTGTCAGAAAATTCGCCACTGTTCGGGTTTCTTGTCTACTTAAAAAAGATAAAAGATGAGACAGAGAAACAGCTTTGTATGTTGAAAGTTGGTCAAAATGATAATAAAAGCAGAATAATGGAATTCCTAGATAAGGAGTATGATATGGCAGGAGTTAATTATTACAGTGACTGTAATGAAAATTTTGCATCACTAATATTCCAGAACTATTTGAACATTTCTTTATAATCATGATCAAAAGGGAACTGCTTGACATAATCTACTTGAGCACTCGAGAGCCTTCAGATAGTGTTTTTCAGGCAGGGCTAATCCCGAGGAATCCTGAGATTGTGAATGCTCCCAAGTGCAAAGCACAGACAGGGCACCAGGCAGAGCCCTGATGTCACAAACTGGAATTTCCTCCCAGCCCGGCTCCTCTGCGAAGGTGTTAAGTGGCATCGTTCCAAGGATCATTTTTAATTGCAATCAAGGCACCAAGAACTCTTGCACAAGTGCTTTTAATACACTACAGGAATGAAAAATGACACATGAGGCGCTGACAAGTTGTGGAGCATCATTAAGCACACCACAGCCATTAACAAATGCACCGAGGCAGGCTGGTACAGCTGTGTGGAATTCAGGAGTTGGGCTCCACATCCTTGGAGTTTTTTTAGTCAAATACTTCAGAAGAGTGAAGCTCATCCTGAATCAATAGGATGTGAAGCATCACTGAAAGAAAAAAAAAAAAAAAAAAAAAAAAGAACCCGCATCCTCTGGGGATTTTTTATTGGCCTGAGAATTGTGGCACTCCTCAGTAAATGTCAGGCTTATCAGCGTTGTGAGTAAGCATCAGTTAGCTCTCAAATGAGCTGACTCTGTTCATTTTTCTCAGAACTGTGTGTAATATTCTCCTGGCAAGGAACAGCTCTTTTAGTAGACTGCAGCACAAATTTGTAAAAGGAGCTTGTCTCAGCTCTGATCCAAAAACCAAAAGAGATCCAGATTAGATGCCTGTGGAAAGAGCTGCTTTTTGACTACAAAGCCCAGATCATTTGGAGTTAAAGCGATGCAAGAAGTACAAATTTCTCCTTTTCAGATCACAACAGATGCACCAATTGTAAGAAAACTTTCTTCCCTCGACTTGTTTACCTACTTCAAATTACATCAGTAGCTTCAAGTGTATTTTTGACCCGTGAGTGGTTAATGACATCAATCTCTCCAGTAAATATTCATCCCTTTCTAAAGGCCCTCTCGTTATTTCTACCATGTAGCTTTCCTCTTTCTAGTGCTCGCCGAGCCCCAGCAGCCTCGTGGTGAGATCTTCATTAGCATTCAAATAAAAATTCATTGTTTGCCTGGGTAGTGGGGAGAGGAGCCATCACAAGTGTTTACATTCCGAGCCGCGTTCCATTTGCTCCTGACAGAACACAACAAAGCACAGCAAAGGCTGCGCTGGGTCAGGGAAGGTTCCCCTGCTCCAGCAGCAGCTTTCCAATCCAGCTGCTCAGGGAAGGGGTTAAGAACACACCAGGAATGCAGCAGAGCTTTCCTGGAATCTTATTGTGTTTCCCAACAATGTGTGTCTTGGGACTTTGCGAGTCACAATCCTTGGTTTTACTGTTGAACAGGTTCTGCTTTAACTCCCCTCCATTAACTTCTCCCGCTACCCCTGGAGCACAAGTAAACTCCGAGCATCCATAATATCCTGTGGCAAGGGATTTTACAGCTCCATCACAAGGTTTGTCAAGAACCATCAACCACATTATGCTGATTTTCAGTAGTTGCTTTGCAAGAGACACTAAAGGGGCTCCTCCGTTTGGAGAGAGTGAGGAGGATGTGGGTGAAACTTGTAAAATTATGGTGAGGCCACCACTCCTGGCCCGTGTCCAGGTCTGGGCACCAACCTGTGAGAGAGCCCTGCAGGGGCTGGAGCGTGTCCTGGGCAGGGAACGGAGCTGGGAAGGGGCTGGAGCACCAGGAGAGGCTGAGGGGGCTGGAAAGGGGCTCAGCCTGGAGAAAAGGAGGCTCAGGGGGGACCTTGTGGCTCTGCACAGCTCCTGACAGGAGGGGACAGCCGGGGGGGTTGGGCTGTGCTCCAGGGAACAGGGACAGGAGGAGAGGGAACGGCCTCAGGCTGGGCCAGGACAGGCTCAGGGTGGACACCAGCAGGAATTTCCCCATGGAAAGGGTGCTCAGGGATTGGGAGGGGCTGCCCAGGGAGGTTTGGAGTGCCCATCCCTGGAGGTGGCACTGAGTGCTCTGGGCTGGGGACAAGGATCAGGCACAGCTTGGACTCAGTGGTAGGTCTCTTCCAACCTCAACAGTTCTGGGATTCTGGGATTCTCTTGTCATATCTGGGACTGGTGGACAGTGCAGGCAGAGGAACCATGGTCTCACCCATGAGATCATTTCTTGTGTAGTTCTGAGTAGGTCCTTTAGCGCCCTTTCAGAACCCTTTCACAAGCTCCAAACTTGTGAATTGTGGTTACTCAAAAAATTTCCCAAATACATTGGGGCTTATCCATTTTTTCTGTTGTTTCCTTATCATTTCTCCTCCCTTGCTCAGCACAGCCTCCACCGTGCCCATCTGCAGTTCTGCATTCACTCCTGGGGACCTTCTCCAGGATTGTTGTGACATCTCCCAACTTCCATCCCTCCTGCAGGGAAACTGATTTAAGTGACAGGTTACACACTATTGTAGCTCTATAATTGCATATTTGTTTTCCTCCAGAGCTCTTGAGTGATTACCAGATGGTCTTGGTAATTTCTGACTCTTCATCTTATCAATTAGTCCTAAAATGAATTTTATTGTCATTTAATTTGCGACGGTTCCTTACACTTGTCCCCATAAGTTTGGTTCTCATGGGAGAACAACCTCCCTCAACTACAGACAGCACCAACACAAAGCTCACTTTACTTTCCTCTCCTACACGAAATCCTATTAGAGACTGCTCATCTGTTTACCAAACTGCTGGAAAAAATAGGATTCTGGCAATTTTGAATATATATTTACAATATTTTTATGATTCCTTTAGTGAGTTTGCACCTTGAAATTTTCACTTGCCTGCCCTACAGGTTTAGCTTCACAGTTAATGGGTTTTGTTGGGTCTTTTTTTCCGTAGTTTCTTTATTTGCTCAGAAACGCCTGGTTTTGAATACTCTCTTTCCACTCTGCTGTTAGAATATTGCCTTTTTGGTCCCTGGTAGAATTATTTCACTTAGTGATATATTGCTCTGAGCTTCAGATGGGGTGGGTTTATCTCCTTTCTCATCTCCTGCATCCTTAGAGCAGCTGCTTTTAATTTCCTTTTAGGAAGCTCCTGCACTTTTGAATAGGTCTCATTTTTAAGTTAGGTGGTACTCTGAGGGAGTTGTGGGGGGAAATCAAATATTCCTCAGATAACTCACAAATCCCTCTGGAAAAAGAGAGGGGCATTCCCCAAGGCTTCCAAAGGAGGGAGCTGGGGAGGAAAGGATGTGCAGCAGCTCCAGCTGGAAAGGGAAGGATGGGGAGGACTCTGCCCTGGCACTGCAGGGAGCAGGGATCTGGGTGCTGGGAGAGGTGGGCAAAGAAACTCCCAGAACCAACATCCAAAAGGGCCTGGTGAAAGACAGGAAGGGAATTCAGAGAAGCAATTCCCAAAGGAAAATTCCTGTTCAAAAGCAGGATGCCAGCAGGATGATGTGAGCTCAGCGTTCAGCTGGAAGGATCTCCTGTAGTTCCAGGCTCCCTACACTCACAGAGAGGGTGTGGGGGGAGAGCTGTCACATGTGGCTTTCCCTCAGCATTCCAGGTCTGTCTTTAACAGCAGGATCTGGGGGGGCTGTGGGAACCCTGGGATGAGAGCCTGTATGCACCCCCCACCTCAGTGCCCAGGAATTGTGGTTTACAGGAACTCAGAGCTGCTGCAAAAGCACCCCTGGATCTCTTCTGAGTGATTGGCATCCAGCTCCCCTGGAGAAAACCAGTCTCCCAGCAGCAAAAGAGGGGATGCAGTGTGGGCCATGCCCTGCTCTCCTGGTGGCTTGTCCCTGCCTGGATGTGACAGCAGCTGGCCACACTCGGAGTACTCGGGATCTTGGCACTTCTGGAGTGTTTGATACCGTGTAGGGAGGAAGCATGTGTATATTTAATGGAAATATAATAAGAGATGTGTCCAGGCAGTTTTTCTCAAAGCTGCAGGTGCCCAGACCTGGGGACAGGCTCCCCCCTCCTGCAGACAAGGTTCCAAGCTGCAGTGGCCATGGAATAGCAAGCAGGCAGCTGGCAGATCCCACAAACAAACCTGCCAGATGTTCAGCCCCACAAGGGAGCTACTCTCCTGTCCTGCTGCAGGGACTGTGCTGTGCCTCCTGGTGGGTTGGCTCCTTGCAAAGAACGCTGGAAAACAGGGCTGGCTTGACAGCTCCTCAAAATTGGTGCTACCACAGGTTTGTGGAGTGAGCAAACATCAACAAGGAATAAATCAGAGCTGGGAGAAAGGCTGCTCTCCACTCTCCCTCCAGCGTGGCTTGTTTACACTCTGCACTGCAATCTGAAAAATGCCATCTCTAATGAATACTAAATAGTGGGAGGCTTCTCCTCAGCAGCCTGGTGCTGAGGCTGATTGCTGTGCAGGAGAATGTGCTGCTGAGAGTGGGGGCTTGGCTGTGGCTCTGTTTCATGCAGTCATAGAAACTGTCAAGCTCAGGTGCCTCTGTGATCTGCAGGCAGCCTCTCTCCCTGCACCCTTTCCTGGCTACCCATTTATTTTTAAAATGTTCCATTGTTACTGTCGCTCAGGTCTTGCAGCCAATTTTCATGTCATTATTATTTCTGTCGCTTTAAAATTTATCTACTTATGCAATTTTAATCCTTTTTTTTCCCCCCCTAAACCAATTCACAGTAATATGTTAACAGCTGCCTTGTAGTGGAAGTCACTGGGAGTTAATACTCCCGAGCCCTCTCTGGTAAGGACTGACTCACCTCAGTGTTATAAATCTATTCTACACTGCCTTGTACCCCTCTCCTCAGAACATTCACATGGATCTACCTCGTCACCAGGAACATTCCCGACCCTGCCTGTGCAGGGGACATTAAAAAAAAAAGAATACCAGCAAGCAAGAACACTTCTCCACACACAAATGGCATCTAAAATAGTTCTGCAGCTCCTTAAGCTGTGAAGCTGAGGAAGCAGAAGGAGATCTCTATTGCAGAAGATGGGGGATACAAAAGGAAGCATCATAACAGAGCCCCTGCTCACATTTCAGTATTCCTGCATGGAGTATATCTGCCTCTGTCTGGGGAATTTGATGACATTTTTTAGTTTTCTCCTCCACCAGCAGTTCCACCTTCCCTGTGAGGGTGGGAGGCACTGAGGGTGCCCAGAGCAGCTGTGGCTGCCCATGGATCCCTGGCAGTGTCCCAGGCCAGGTTGGACAGGGCTTGGAGCAGCCTGGGACAGTGGAAAGTGTCCCTGCCAAGGCACGGGTGGCACTGGGTGAGGTCCCTTCCACCCCAAAGCAGTCTGGCATTCTGGGGTTATTCCAAACAAATCAAGGCATTCCCATGGTAATAATTCCACATAACAAAAATGCAGAGAAGAAAAGGCACTGACCCAAAGGCTTGTTAATGCACACATAGCTAAGAGTTTGTTGGGTGATATTTTTTTTGTAAAATACCGAATTCAGGCAAAAATCAGTGTTTCTGGTTAACAGTAAATCATTCATCCCAACTGCAATGGTTATTCTTTCTTCCTCCACTCATCTGCTGGAGTGTTCACATAAATATGCATGCACTTCCCACCCACACAGTATCAAACACTCCACAAGTGCTCCAGAGCCCAGGATAATCCGTTGTTTTGGAGGGATCAAACCTGCAGCCACGTGTGTGCAGTGAGCAGGAGATTCTAAAGCCCAGCACAGGGGCACTTCTCACTGAGCTGTGCAAAGGTCACCCTGTGCTGTGATTAAGCTCCTGTCAACACTGAGCCTGTAGAAGAGTTCAGAAAACACTCTGCAAACAAGAGCCAGGCTCTCTGGGTTAAAAGGTTATGAAATTTAGTCTAATCTCTAGTTCTGTTTTCTTAGATGTTCACTACCAATCTATTATAGCAAAAAATTCAGTGCACCCCAAAACTGGGTTTCACAACTTCTTCTTTCACAGATTCTTCTTTTACATGACCCTGGCCATATTTATTGCAGAATCCCAGACTAGTCTGGGTTGAAGAAACCTTAAAAATCACCTAATTCCATCCCCTGCCATGGGCAGGGACACTTTCCAATAGCCCAGGCTGCTCCAAGCCCTGTCCAACCTGGCCTTGGACACTTCCAGGGATCCAGTGGCAGCCACAGCTGCTCTGGGAAATCCATTCCAGGGTCTCACCACCCTCACAGGGAAGAATTTCTTCTCAATTTCTAATCTACCAGACAATTTCTACAAGGCTGCTCAGACTTGCAGTTCAAACTGTTCAGAATTCTCTCAAGACTCCCTTGAAATCTCTTTTTTAAGTCATGCTGATTTGCATCATCATTTCTCAGACTGAAATGAAATAATTTCTTTTTGTCAAAACATTCCTTCCACCACTCTCTTGAAAACCACTTGTGACTCTGTGAATTATCACAGGAATTTCACATTTGGCACAGCATTTCTCCCAGTGAGAGGTTTGGATCTGTTGCCTTCCCAACTGTCCACAAAGTTCTCACACTTTCAAACACTGGGAGCTGTCCACAAATCAAACAGGACAAGTAAGATATCAAAAGATTTAATACCCGGGAAAAGTAAAACAGCAGAATAATCAGAATGTTTTCTAAGTGTACAGAAATTACAGAAGATGAGTCCTTGTCTACATGAATCCCTCAGGAACAAAACAAGCTGATGCAATCCAATTCTGCTCTCCAGTGGATGAGACTTTGTGGATAAGGAAGAAGCAGCAGGTCCCACACACCTGAGGATCCTGACATGGTCCCACGTGACATCCATAAGTGATGAATGCCTTGGCTGAAGTCCTGACACAAATCTGGTTGGAATCTGCAGTCTGAGAGCCGTTTCCAATGGCTCACTGTGAAATGCAAAGGACAAATTGAATGGTTACTCAGCTGCTCAGAAGATCCATTCAATATTTTATTGATAGCCTGGATGAGGGAATGGACTGTGTGTTTATTAAATCTGCCAAGATTAAATCTGTGAAGAGCGGCTGCAAATACATGGGGGAGAGCAGTATTAAAAACTTTTGACAACTTGGACAAGTCTATAAATACAGAAGGCATCTCTCTGGTAAAAAAACAGAGTGGTTTCACTTGGGCAGGACTGAAGTGCACAAATACAGGACAGACACCAGCTGGCAGAAAGCAGTCTGGAAAAACAAACAAGCTGAAGGTTCTGCTGGATCACAGGCTGTCCAGGGTTATTATCCTGAGCAGAGAGAGAGGTTATTATCCTGAGCAGGTCTATTAGCAGAATTACCTGCCAGACATCTCACAGGTTCTCTGCTGTCCTCTGAAACACCTGAGTGCAGAGGCACGGCCAGGTTTGGGTGCTGCTCCTCGGGAAAGACTGACAGGCAAAGCAGCAGGACAAGGAAAACACGACCTGAATCCAGACACTGTGAACAGGAGGTGCTCAACCGAGAGCAGAGCATGGAGAGGGGCAGGAACAGCCCTGACAGAGCAGGGTTGGTGCAGGAACAGCCCTGACAGTGCAGGGTTGGTGCAGGAACAGCCCTGACAGTGCAGGGTTGGTGCAGGAACAGCCCTGACAGTGCAGGGTTGGTGCAGGAACAGCTCTGTGCCAGGTCAGTCTGCTAAAAATGCAACTGAAACAACTGCTCAGCACAAGCAGCTCTGATCTGCTGTGGAAGGAGGAGATGGTCTGAGTGATCAGCTGAGAGCTCATCCAGCTTCACTTTTCAAGTGTTTTGTGCCCAGCTGAGGCTGATCAGAGTTTGTCCCCAGTTTGCCTAGATGTACCCCAGCAGCTTCATACAGCATTTGTATCATTTCGGCATTAACATCATCATTAAGGTTAGTGGTTTATGCTCATTTTACCATCTTAGGACTCCCTGTCTCACAAACACCGTATCAAAATGCTATTTGCCAGACCAGCATGACTCACAGCTCATCCATCAAAAGCCATTTTAATAATTAGTCCTCAAATACTAATTCAATAAAATCTTTGGACCTTGATTTTCCTTCCCAAGCAGTGCAATGAGCAAAAGGGCTTGTCATCCTTGGCACTGCTTCTCTCAGACTCACAGGATGCAGATCAGAGCTGGTGCCAGCCTCCCATCCCACTGACAGCATTTTAGAAACAACTACAGTTTTAGCAGACATTGTAGACACTTGGGTGTCTCAGCTGCATATTGTCACAGAGACACCAGGTCACTGCTGCGGCCTCGAGCACCCAGTCCAATCCCTGGCACAAAGGCAGGACCAGCTCTCCCTGTGTCCATTCTGACATCAGAAAAAAATCTTCAAGCACTTTAATCTTCCCCAGATTACCCATTTCAGTGATCCTACACCCTATATCAACCACGTATCCCTGTTGTTAGTGCAGTTCAGCCTGTTTTCTCCAGTCATTTTCCCATGGAGAGCAGTTTTATCTGCAGTGACCAGGCTGACTAACATGACACCTTCTAAGCTAGATGAATTCTTCAGGGTGTCAGGGAAAGCAGTCCTGCTTTATCAAACAATTATAATCAATTACCAATATTGATCAGAAGCAGCTACAGCTGAGATTCCTGCAGGATCCATTGAATTAAATGGCTGTGCTGGAAGACGAGAAAAGATCCCTGTGAAATTGTGCAGGTTCTGAGATTTATGAAAGCACAGCTCGATTTCATTGGCATTCCATCAGTTAAATCAACATTATATAAACCCTTATATATAGGGGTTCTTATATAAAAGAAATCATGCAAGTCACAGACCTCGTTAGCTCTGTGTACCCTTCTACCACTGCTAAATTGAGTTGATATGTCAGAGAGTAGAAACCCAAAAGATTCCTGATTTATCATCTTAATTCTTTACATCTCCTCTCAAGAATTCACAGTGCTGTCATTCTCTCCTCCATTCCCATTACCTTCTTTGTAACATATTGGCCTTCTTACTTTTACTGAATAATTCCTGGTCTATTATATCTATAATTATACTAATAATTAAGCATGCCTTTTCATCAGCTAGCAGCTAATTACTTCTGTTCCTACCCAGCTTGCTCAGAAAACAGTCAATTCATCTGTATCCCCATCACTCTCACCGTTGCTAAGCACTCAGTGCCACTCAGCAGTGCCACTGTCATGGTATGGGGTGGCTCAAGGTGCTCTGCAGTCCCTGGGGAGTGCTGCCTTTCCCCCTCACAGAGGTTCCTCACCTGGGAGAAGGCTTTCCTCACTGCCTGACACTGCTGCTGAGCCCAAACAGTTCTGGAGCTGTCCACGAGCAGCTCCAGCTTTCTGGAAGGAGAAGTCACTGCAGAGACAAAAAGAACTGGATTCCGAATCATCCTGTAGCAGCTTGTGGGTCTGAGCATACCCAAGGCTGTGTTAGATGAAGTCTAAACTCTTGATTATTTGGACTTCTGTGAAGCTTTTGGCATAGTCAAAAGGATTGTCAGAAGAGGAATGGAGCACTTCTCCCATGAGGAAAGCCTGAGGGAATGTTCACCTGGAGAGGAGAAGCTTTGGGGTGAGCTCACTGTGGCCTTGCAGGGCCTGAAGGAGCCCCAGGAAACATGGAGAGAGACAATTGACAAGGGATGGAGGGACAGGACACAGGGAATGGCTCCCACTGCCAGAGGGCAGGGATGGATGGGATATTGGGAATGAGTAATTGCTCCCTGGGAGGGTGGGCAGGCCCTGGCACAGGGTGCCCAGAGCAGCTGTGGCTGCCCCTGGATCCCTGGCAGTGCCCAAGGCCAGGCTGGACAGGGCTTGGAGCAGCCTGGGACAGTGGGAGGTGTCCCTGCCATAGCAGGGGGTGGTACTGGATGGGCTTTAGGGTCCCTTCAACCCAAAGCAGTTTGGGATTCCATGGTTCTGTGATTCTCTGGTGTGAAGAACCTCTTGCTCTCACACCTTGTCCCTCACCCTGGATCATTCCTGATCTGCTGATGTGACAGCTGGACATTGTCATTGTGCCTCTGCTCCTTACTCTGCCTCCCATCAACACCCTGCCCCAAATCACTCCCCCCAGTCAGTATCAAACTTCAGTGACATGGTGATAAATCAGCTCAGATTGGTTGTATTTCCCCAGTTTTCTGCCATTTGGTCTCTTGTAGGCCGCAGACAGAAGTGGATGTTCCAGGGCAGGAATTTTCACCATCACCAGCTTTGGCAAGCTGCTTCCTTGCCTGCTCCTCAGGTAATGAAATCAGGGAAATTACCATTAGTGAAATGTTAATGACTGGTATTTCCAGCCTTCCCAGAGACTGGGTTAGGCTAAACCCTTAATCCTTTTATCTGACTCAGGACTGCATCCTCTGAAATGAAGCAGTGCTGGCAAATGAAGTGGTTGTGCCTGATTCCAGCAAAAGGAAAATTGGAAAATGAGGAAATTTGTTACAGAAAACAGAGTGGCAGCCAGAAAGGTAAAATGTTTTCAGATGGCAGGTAGACTATTTTAGGATTTTATATTGGAGGCTCAAAGCAAATGCATATAACCTGTCAAAAAAAAAAAGACTTGAGAGGAAAACAAAAAGCTTGCATCATAAAACAGCAGGATCAGGGAGGCTCTTGGAAGTTAAAAGGTATCCTGCAAAAAGCTGAAGTTGTGTCTGAAAAAGGAAATCTAAAAAGAACATAAATTCTGGCAGACTAAATGTAAAAGCTCAATAACATAGACGGAAGAAAGAGTTTAGGAGCAGTTTGCTAAAGAAATAGAAAAGAATGTTATAAATCCTTCTTGAACATGTCAGGAGCAAGGAGCTTGCAAGAGTCACACAGGTGTGGAAGGAGCACTCAGAAAACACGATGCAATCACAAAAAATCCCAAAAAATTCTTCGGGATTTTTTCAAACCTCTGTTCACCTGGAGAATCCTGGAAACTCTAGAACCAGGATCTTGTTTATAAGGCCTTCACAGAAGGCTTGTCTTAATTTAAGGGTGTTAAATGGAGATTACAAAGCAGATAAAAAGAATAACAACTTTTCACTGGGCACCCAATGGAATTCACCCAAGGTTATTATAGAACGTTAAATATGAATCATCACTGAGCTAATACCCTGAGTATGTAACCTTTTGCTGAAAATTGCTGTGATTATCAAAGGACTAGAAGGTAACTAATAAGAAATCAGGTTTTTAAAATAAATCCAGTGGTGATTCAAGAAGCCTCAGACCACTAAGCCCAATGTCCATATGGGTCATGTTGGCTGAAGCTCCAGTAAAGAACAGAATTAGTGAATACATGAATAAAAGTAACATGTTAAGGAAAAGTAAACATGACTTTTGTAAAAGGAATTCAAGCCTTCTGAATCTGCTGGAATTCTTTGAAGGAGTCAAAAGCATGTAAATAGCAGAGCTCCAGCTGAGAATTTTTCCCTGCATTTCCAACTCACCCCAAGCTTCCAGAAACCTCATGTATAGAAGGTCTCATCAAAGGCTTTTAAATAAACTAAAACAGCCAGGGACTACAGGTAAGGACCTCACAGAGTTACAATTTAGCATTGGAAAAAGAAGATTATCCTAAAGGATGAGTTTTCATAGTGGAAGATGATCAGCAGTGGAGTCCCATGGGGATTAAGGTCCACGCTGTTCAATGTGCTCAGAAATTATTTGAAAAGTTGGGGGAAAAGTGAAGAAGTTTTCTGATAAAAACTAAATTAATTAGGATAATATTTACTGCAAAAAGTTCAAGATGCCATGGCATTGTGCAAGCCTCATGACAGAGTGGAAGATAAATTTCAGCCCTGACAACTATAATCTGGTTATCCACAAAAGGCAACACTTTACATGCAGAGTGATGGGCTCTGAGCTAGTTTGCACAATTTAGGAAATACATCTCAACATTATAACAGCTGTTCTATGAATATATGACCCCATTGCTCAAGAGCATGCAAAAAAAAAAATAAATCCCAAAGTTTCGAATTCAATCCTCAAAGTTCCCCCTAAAAAAAAAAAAAAATCCCAAAGTTTCGAATTTCTAGGAGAGAAAAGTACAGCCCTGCCCCTGTTTACATTCATGGCAGCTCTGCTTCTCCAACAGCCAGCGTCTCTGGTACCCTCACCTGAGACAAAAAGAAACTGTAACAGCAGAAAGAAAAGCTACATGGCAGGATGACAAACATGGGGAGTACCAAAGTGCTTTCATGTGAGACACAGAGTTAGCTCGGATGAGAGGCTGAGCAGGAAGGGATGGCTTGGCATTTGTCGTTGCCAATTGTGCCGAGCAGGGCAGGTGCCAGCAAGGGGAGACGGACACCGAACACGAGCTCTGTCGTGTGCCGCTTTGTTCAGCTGCTGAAGCCTTCATATCCTGTCAGGCAACAATTCCGAGGGCTCTGCGAGGACTGTGACAGCTCCGTTTCCTACATAATCCCGGCGTGCTTTCAGAGAGATGTGAGGGGAAAGGAGGCTTGCAGTGCTTTTTGTGCCCCTTACCTCGAAATCGTTGCTCATTAGAGGTCTCCACTTCCTTTCACAGCTGTCCTCCTGCACCACAATTTCAGAATTAAAATAAATAAAAGTAATAAGCCCCACACACACACTTAGGCTGTGTTTACTAACGTCTACCTATGGTGGCCAAGCTGTTTCTTGGCAGTCCCTTCAGGGATGTGTTTTAACATGGCTCCTCTCACCTTTTCACACTTCCCTCTTTTCCCAGCTCCTCTGAGCACTGTGGGTTCAGGCTGTTAACTCAGCTCTGCCTTTCAGTCACTTGTGCACTGACTGGTACCTGTTGGTCACAAACCTGGTAACAGCCTCAAACTCCTGGTGAGCCATTAATAATACACCAGTAATCACTTTAATTGCAGCCGGGTGTCTGGAATTTTGGAGCTGCACACAGAGTTCCTTCTCCCCACAATATTATTGTCCCATTGTGCATTTTGGAGTTTAGCACTCATTAAAAGTAATAGAGGGAAATAGTCTGTGGCAAAGTGAATGTGTTTGTTTTCACAGTTCACCTCCTGCTCCTCTGCACTCAAACACACTCTCGCTCAGTGACAAGACCACAGCTGCTGCCATGGTTTACTTACCTGAGGAGTGCAATATTTAGCTGGAGGGACACTGGAGTTTTCTGTTTGTTAGTTATCAGGTCAACAACTCTCACCTTATCACTTCAGTTTCCATTCTGTTGATAAAACCTGTCAGCCTTCCTTGAGTGGTTCCAGGCCCTCAGAAGCAATCACATTAAATTGGCACAACCAAGTAAATCTGTAAGGGATGTGCTCCTGCCTAACCAAAGGGAAGGGGGGAGGGCTTGGATTTCTTTCCCTCTTCCTCCCTGCACAGTTCCAATGTCCGAGTGCTTGGAGCTGTGTTGAAATCCTCCCTGAGGATTCAGCAGTTCAAGTCAGATCAGGTCTTTGACTGTGGCCCAGAGGAGATGTCTGCGGAGCCGAAACTGATATGTTTAAGTGCAAGAGACAATAATCATTTCTTCAAGTAGAAACTAAAAATACCCACAAGAAAGTGGAATTCATAATGGAGATTTTAAAGATCTGTGACACACCAGAGCCTGCACAGGGGTTTTAATGAGAGAGAGGTCAATTTAATTGGTCAGGGCCAGCAGTGCTTGGCTGGGTGAGGGGCTCTGAGGTCTCACACTCGCGGTGAACGCCCGGAGCGTCACTGGACGAGCCGGTGTCACAGCACAGCCGTGTCACAGCCAGGGACAACCTCCATCACCAACATCACACAGCCCAGCCACGAGGAGAGGGCACTAAAAAGAGGAGGCAGAAGCTGACAAGGAATGTTCCTATGGGTAATTGCAGGACTGACCATCTCCATGTGCCGTTTGTTTCATTATAGCTCTGGGAACGCAGCTAAAGCAGCCCGTTAAGTTTTAAAGTCTGTTAGGGCTGACTTAACAAGGACTTGCTGAGCACCTCAATCTGAATTCACACCCCTCCCCTGTGCAAACTCTCCTGGAGTGTTTGTGGAAACCCAGAAATAACTTCCATGGACCATTCAATTACAGACAATCACCACCCAGAGCTCCCTGTCCTCGTGGCACGGCTCATCAATCAGGTTTGCTGTCACCGTGTCTCTTCTCATAGCAGTCACCAGAAGGCTCTGAGCTCCCTCCGAATCCATGTGACATTTACTGTCAGGGGCTGTCAACACCAAGAGATTCTCCCAGGGCCTCTGAGTTCATCACAAAGCAACGAGATCTATGCCCAAAGCTGCTCCCAGTCCCAGCTCTGGATTACAGTGACTGACTGAGGGGCTTTGCAGCATGCCGGGAACAGGGAAGCAGCAGAAAGAGCCACAGCTTATGCCCAAACACCTTTATTTTCTAATTCTCTTCTCTTTTCTTATTGTACAACTGCTTAAGAGAGGCCTCAGGCGTGTGATTAATTAGCCTTCCTCAAAAATATCCCTTATAAACTTATTAAGAGAAAGCTGAGATTGTTTACTTGGAAATTTTGCCTTCCCATCTTTAGCATTGATCCTGCCTTCACTCTCTGTTTAACAACATAGTGACCTAGTGGAAAAAAATTATAAAACTTAATAAATTGCAGTTGGCAGTATTGACAGAGTGTGTATATGCACATTCGGATTTGTATGAACATATTATAAGAAATTTAATAAAGTAAAACAAACACATTTGCTTTGTTTGTGAGCTGTGAAACGAGATATCCCCTGTAATTACACTGTTTGAAGTATATTTGGTCAAAGGGGGACAGTGAGATTTTTGGTCATAAATTTCTGGGTTTAGTTTAAAATAACAACTGTTATCTATCAAAGCTTACATGGTCCACTAAGCTACTTTGCTCAAGATGCAGAAAAATAAAAATGCAGATGAAACCATAAGTTAGCAGGAGGCGACTGTAAGACAAGAGGAACCAGCTCCAGAGAATAAAGTTCCAGTGCCAAATGTGCCTCAAAAAAATAATCAAAACCTTAGAAATACATTCTTTTTTTCTGTACTTTGGGGAGGAATGGGGATTAACGAGTGTCCGAACCAGTGACTGAAAGAGTGATTTCAACTGCAAATGTTTCTAAAAGAACTCACAATGTGTATAACCTTCTAGAACTTCCATGTCTATTTTTAACCTTTTAGAACTTCCATGTCTATTTTTAGCTTGCTTTCCACAACCAGCCTGGTTCCCTCTTCCAACCAAAATAAATATATTTCTGAAGGAGCACAGTATTTATTTCCCTCAGGAGCAAAGCATTTATTTTCCTAAAATTATCATGATAACAAGCAGAGTTTTCTCAGCCCCTTCTGGTATGCTCTGTGTGCTGCTAACCCACTGCTGACCAGCAGCTGAGCCAAGCAATCCAGGCTGTTTTCAATCCAATTTATAGTGCATTTACCCCATCCACACCTCACCCACCAGGCGGGTAAAATGACACCTTTGTGGTAGAGTCCAGTAAACACCCATTGCTCTTCCCTTATGCTCCACCTCACCCACCAGGCGGGTAAAATGACACCTTTGTGGTAGAGTCCAGTAAACAACACCCATTGCTCTCCCCTTATGCTCTGAGCCAATCTCATCACTGAGGCAATGAGATTCCTTTGGCATCATTGTCCTTAAATCCATCCTGCCTGCTCCCCATCACCATCTTGCTTAAAACAGTTTCCAGGAGAAAACTCCCCATCACCTTCTCAAGAGTCAGGTTAAATCAAATGTTTTAGAATTGTCCAATCCTTCTTCTTACCCTTCCTATAAAATCCCAGAATGGTTTGGGTGGGAAGGGACCTTAAAGCTCCTTAATCCCATCCCCTGCCATGGGCAGGAACACCTCCCACTGTCCCAGGCTGCTCCAAGCCCCAATGTCCAAGCTGGCCTTGGACACTTCCAGGGATCCAGGGGCAGCCACAGTTTCTCCAGGGCCTCTCTCCCCTCCCAGGGAAGAATTCTTCATTGAGTGTATGCTGCTTGCCCTTTCTCAGTCAGCAGAATGCTCTCCTGATTGCTGTGACCTTGCCAAGGGGCCCTGCAATGACATTGGCCACGTCCCCCACCGCCCCTGGGTGCACAGAACAAAATCCCAGCAGCAGCAGACAGAAAAGCTGCAGCAAGACATTGCACCTGCAGCAGCTCCTCAGGGCTGGTCACCTCCTGCTCCTCAATGTCCTTTCCACTCTGCCTTCAAGGACACAGACTGGCTGAGCTGGGCAAGCCCAGCAGCAGAACCTCAGGTGCAAGAGTCTGAACATTCTCCTGCCTCAGCCTGGGCCACTCTCTCCTTTAGAGACATTTCCTCCTTCAGCCACGTTCCTGCACAGCAGCCCCCAACTCTGAGCTTTGCCAGCTCAGCCTTGCCTTGCTCTGGACAGGTCCCTTCAGAGAGTCCCAGGCTGGGTCAGGCTGAGGGGCCACAGGGGCTCACCTGGTGCCACCTCCCTGCTCCAGCAGGGCCATCCCAGAGCTCAGGGCACAGCAGGCTGTGCTCACAGCTCTGCAGTGTCCCCAGGCAGGGACACCCCACAGCCTCTGCACCATCTGCTCAGGGCTGGCACTGCCAGGGCAGCAGTTCTGCCTCCTGGGCAGGGGCAGCTCCTGGGCTCAGCCCTGCCCGTGGCTCTGGGGCCATGGCTGGGCCTGGAGCAGAGCCTGGGCCTGCCCTGACCCTGCACACAGGGACAGACTGGGACAGACTGGGGCACACTGGGACAGACTGGGACAGCCAGGGACAGCCATGGCCGAGGCCCCTCTCAGCTGGGGCTCCTCTCCAGGCTGAGCAGCCCCAGCTCCCTCAGCCTTGGGTGCCCCCAGGGCTGGGCACAGGGGCAGGATCACTGCCTGACCTGCTGGAAAAGCACCCAGGATCCCACTGGCCTCCTTGGCCACTTGGTCCTTCCCTGCACAGCTGCTTCCTCGTTTCTCAGCATCTCCTCTCCTCCATCCCCTCACCTTCAGCTGGTGATTTTCCTTCTCCAGGGTCAGACACCAACCCACAAATGCATCATGAGCACTGCATCTCCTGGGGAATCCCCACTACAGGAATCCAAACAGACCAGCTCTGCTCATGCCTTGCCAGGTACAGAAAAGTCAGAGTATCCCTCACCACCTGGCTGGAGACTTGAAAGGAAACCAGGACCAAAGCATTAAAAATTCAGTGATCAGCTGAGAAGATTGTGGATGAACCAATACCAACAAGTGCAGGTTCAGTTTCTGGAGCATTAATTAGTGGTATCAACCTGATGAGCAAGAAAATTAAGGCAAGATTATAGAGTGGAGATGCTGATATTTCTATTTTGCATGTAATTTTCATCCCCAAACAAACTGTAGTAGCTTAGCAAACACCAGTCTACTAACATGAGACAATTACAGACACATTTAGTGAAACAGGCAACTAAATGACTTTGTAATTACACTATTAAGCCAAATCTGGGGTGAAAAGGATAAAGGATTTGTGTCCCATATGACACTACCCAAAAAAAAAAAAAAAAAGAAGCTGTGGAACACCGAGAGAAATTTGGTAATTTAAAGCAAGTGTTTAGGCTGATGAAGGAGAGCAATTATGGATCTTCCACAGCTGGAATTAAACCTGCGGCCATTCAAGCATAAACCACAGCTAATACTGAACAAGAATTCTGAGCTCATAACAGGAATTACCAGCACAGAAAACACCACATTCCAGAAAGAGAGACCAAGCTGGAATGACCAAGAATTTCTGTGCCTACGGAACAAAGAAATAAACTAAAGTGTATGGCTGGAATGAGCAGGGCAATATTCTTACTCCTGGTGGAAACCCAGGGGGAGGAGGACATGAAGCTGGTTTTTTCTCAGGCTGGCATGGTATGGTCTCTGTCGGGTGCAGCTCTGGGTAAGGAAAGGGCACTTTATTCAAGTTTATTCAAGTTTATAGTGCAATAACAGGAATCCTTCAGCGCTCCCCACTATTGAGGTGGTTCCTATATTTTGTCACCCCCTGAGCTCAGGCAGCACTCACAGACACCCCAAAGCCGCAGGAACAACCTGGGTATTACAAGCCTGGGGTGTGTCCCTATCCATGCTTTCCTAGGAGTTGCTCCCCATACCACACAACAGCAGACCCCAAGGGACTCCCCCTGTTAGCCCAAAACAGGTTCTTTCCTGTGTGAAGGGGCTGATCCACACGGAGCCAAGGTATTTGATTTATTTAGTTTACATTTTAGCAAACAAAGGCATCAGTGTTCACTGGCTACATGTCACCTAGTTCTCCTATTAATTAGTATTCTATCTTCTATTGGTTGATGAGTCTCTCGCTTCTCATGCTAATTAGTCCCAGGCTCAGTCCTTCTCCTCTTTTGGGTCAGTGGTTTCTTGGGCCATGGGTCAGTGGTTGCGACCTGCCCCTGATGGAATTACCTTCTACCCAATCGCAGCTGATTTCAGCCCAGCTGCTGAGTTGGCTTTATCACATTCTTCCTTATCTTGTGGGTTCTGCCAAATGTCCTTGTGTCTATAAATTCTGCCTTGTGTCCACCATCAGTGGTGCATCCTTCTTTACAAGCTTCCTCAGCCTCCCTGGGGCCTGAGGTCATTAAAATGTGTCCAGCCCTAAACCTTAGCAAGGCAATTCAAAGCAATTTGTCCTTCTAACACTTAGACATCACTTAGAGCTTGTTAGGTGCTATTTGTTCCAGGGATTAAATCTCCCTGCTTGTTGATGTGGCTTGAAAGCATACAAAGATCAAGCACCAAAGAAAACCCTTCCTTAATTTTAATTTATTTCACATTCTGCAACAAAAAGGCAGCACCCTGTTTCACAACCCCCTTCTCATTCCGTGTTACACTCTGGACAAACTGTTAACTATTTTTGACTCTTGAAATGTCAGCGTCATTTGCAAGGTCACTCTACCAACAAGTAATTGGTCTTCGGAACACCTGGACATCACTTAGAGCTTGTGAGCTGCTGTTTCACGGACACAATCTTCTTGCTGAATCGACTGGAAAACAGACAGAGATCAAACCCCGGTGAACGCATTTTGTTCAGAAATGTTTTACGTATTCCACATTTTGCACAACAGGACCCCCGGCGCCCTCAGAGCCCACACGGGACCTCCCGGCCGGGCGGCGCTCTGCGCGCGCTCCATGGCGGCGGGGCCGCTCTACCCGCGCTCTATGGTGCTGCTGCCGCTCTGTCCTCACTCCGTGGGGCCCATGCCGCTCTATCCCGTCTCCGTGGCGATGCTGCCGCTCCACCCGCCCGCTCTGTAGCCGCCCTTGTCCCCGCTGTCCCCTGCCTGGCCGCCGTGCCCGCAGCCCCGGCCCGCTGTGCCCCCGCCGTGCCCTCCCGCCCGCCCGTCTCTATAGCCCGCGCGTTCCGGCGGGGCGGGCGGGATGTGGCGGCTGCTGCTGCTGGGCCGGGGCCGCTGCGCGCCCACCCCCGCCCGCCCCGCCTGTGTCCCCGGGCTGGGCGACGGCCGCGGCCACAGCCCGGAGCGGTGAGTGCGGCTCGGGTGTCCCCCGCCCCGGGGTTGGCGGCGCGGCCCGGCCTCACGGCGCCCGTGTGTGTGCGGTTGTTGCAGGGCGCCCGCGTGTCAGGATGGCCCAGAGCGAGGAGGACGGCGGCAGCCGCTGCCCGGCCTGGTGCCCCGCTACTCCGTGCGGGAGGCCGTCACCTGGGTGAGGAGCAGCTCCGGGGATACCTCGGGGGGTCCCCGAGCAGAGCCGGGGAGAAGGGGCCGGGCGGGAGCGGGGCCGTTCCCTGACCGTGTTCGCTCTCCGCAGGGAGCTGTGGGCGCGCTGCTGCTGCAGCTGCTCCGGCAGATCGCGGGGCTCCGCTCGCTGCAGGACGCCCGGACAGAGCGAAGGCTTCCCTGGCGCTCCTCGCTGCCCCCCCAGCCCGCAGGTCAGCGGCTGGGGCCTGGGAGGGCGGCGGGGGCTGCCGGCTGGGATTCTGACTCGTGCTGTGCTGAATGAGGCTGGGAGAGAGCCGGGAGAGGCTGAGGGCCGCTCTCGGGCCCTGGGGAGTGTGTCAGAAGAATCTCTGATTCTTAACTGTTCGGTGCAATCCCACTCTGCGTGCCCTTACCTTTGTTTTCCATTCTGGATTCTGCTGCACGAACTTTTCCTCCTGCTTGTCTGTGTGGTCAGAGACACTGAGTACATACATGCACAGCCCGGTGTTGTCACCTGGAGCAGACACAGCCTTTGTGCTCTGTGTTACAGTGGCGACTGAAGCCTCAACCTGCAGTCCTGGTGAGCAGCTGGGGTCCCAGTTCCTGCAGAAAGCAAGTCCAGAGGCTGTACCAGAGAATTCTTCCTCAGGCATCCCTTCGGGGCAAGGAGAGAGGCAGCCCTGGGCAGAAGCAGGTACGTGCCATGTGTCGCAGGGCAGGGAAGGACCTGGGAGTTCCTCCAAGGCAGGCTCGGAGCCACAGAGTGTGTAGCTATTTATTGACATTAGAGGAGGCAGGTGAGAGTGGAAAGGTGGAATTTCAGAGAGATGAATCAGAGTCCAGAGACAGGAGGAAAAAACCTCCTGAAGGCAGAGACAAGGCTGTGCTGTAACTGCAGGTGACAACAGCTTTCCCAACAGTGCTCTGCCTTAGCAGACTGATTGCAGCATCCAGTCCTGTTCTTTTATTGTGGACAGATGTTTGCAGCCGGAAGGATTCAGGAGGATGATGCACCATTGATCTGGGAGACTGGTGTATGTGGTGTGAAACTGGAGGAATTATTCTCTTCCTGCAAGATGAGGATGCATTTCTGAGCTCCTATGCCATAGATAAGACAGTGGAAGGAGGTATCAAAGACATTATTAAAATGAGTTTTATAAAAATAGAAAGATAGACTCCAACAAAATTGAAGTCTCGCCCAGGAAAGCGTGTCCTACATAGGGAATTTAAAGTCACACCAAGGAAGATCAGATGAGGCCTACAGCTCACTAGATATAGAAACACTGATAATGGCCTCAGGAAAGTTGTTGGAAGCAGGAAGCCTGCTGGAACGGGTGGCAAGGGGACGACATTCAGTAGTGGTGTAGAAGAGGCACATCAGGAAACCAACCACAATGTTGGCTAAATCACAGGATCACAGACTGGTTTGGGTTGAGAGGGACCTGAAAGCTCTTCTTGTTCCCTGCCATGGGCAGAGACACCTTTCATTATCCCAGGCTTCTCCAAGCCCTGTCCAGCCTGGCCTTGGACACTTGCAGGGGTCCAGGGGCAGCCACAGCTTCTCTGTGCCAGGGCTTCAGCACACCCTCACAAGGGAGAATTTAAATAATGAAGGTGCTGCAGAAAAGGTCGGAGCTGTTTCCCATTTTCTGCTTTTCAGAATTTTGGCTTCCTTCTGTGCTGATTTCAGCTACTGCCCATCACTGCTTATCAAACCTTCTCCTGCCAGAGGTTACCATTCCCATCAGTTGGCAAATGGAGCATTTTGTTTCCATGTCTCCTAATTAACTCCAGGAAAACAGCCAGGTTAATTTACCTAAACTGCCAATTAGACTGTTTAACCCATCTGCTTTAGCCAGGAGCATATTAAGAAGCACTCCAGCACTGGCAGGTGACTGGACATGGACCTCTGGGAAGAGTGGTGGGAAGAAGTGGAGACAGCAGTGCCTGCAGTTGGCACAGCTGAACGTCCTGGAGTGCTTGTGTGTCTGACAAACAGCTCCTGCTGAGAGTCAACAGGAAGAGCTTTTGGGCAAACTGATAAATTGAACCGTGACAAGTCACTAAGGCCACGTGGTCTTTGTTCAGGTGTTCTTCAGAAGCTGGGAGATCACTGAACCTCCAAGGATGATCTGTAATGCCATGCTCAAGCCTGCTCTGTGGCCAGGGGAGTGAGCACTGACAGATTGCACAGCTTGGCTTTTAAAAATGGGTGGGTGGCTGTTGGTTTGAGGCACAGAACTGCAAAAAGGGTGATTCTGATTTGATAGAAATTCTGTTAGAGGATAGAGGTGTCAGATGCTGGGCTGTATCAAAGCTCTTGGAAGGATTTAGGAAGCCATTTCTCAGGCCAGCTTGCTCCCTTGCAGAGACTTGAGAGAGTTGTAAATCTACTAAGACTTCTTTGGAGAAGTCAACAGGCATGTGGAGCAAGATAATCCAGCTTTTAGCTTTCTGAAGATCATCCAGACAGGACCTAAACCAAAGCTATCTAAAGAATTAAGGCTGATGTGAAGGAACATGGAGGGGTTACTCTTGGGCTGGTAACTCCTTAAAGCACAAGAAAGTTTTCAGGGTGGAGAGCCATTACTGCAGGATTCCCCCGTCCTTTGTTAAACCTATTCTGTTCAGCACAGTCAGCAGTGATTTGAGGAAAAGAGGTGATGAATGAGGCAGCAGAAGCAGCAAATGGTACAGAATTCTTCAGGACAGGCAAAGGTTGCACAGAACCAAAGGCAGGGTAATCCCCAGGTGGGTTAAACGAGTGTGCACAGGGGAGCGTGGCTGTAGATACACACACAGAGTGAGGAGTGTCAAATTAATAATTGTCTTGCAGAGGGAACATTTAAAGTCACTGTGGATGTGCTTTTGATAAGGTTAAGTCAGTGCTCGGCAGCAGTGAGGCCAATTAAATGTTAATTATGGTGAAGGAAGGAGCTGAGGACAAGGCAGTGCTGTGGGTTCATGTGAGTCTGGGATGCAGCCACGTCTTGAGCACTTAAGGAAAAGACAGTGCCTGCAAAACAGGGACAAAACTGCAGAGAAAAGATGACAGGGAGACAATTACATCCAAACACAGACTGACTCTTCGGCTTAAAAAAAAGAAGTGGCAGAGAATGTGCTGGTGCTCTGTGAAACCAAAAGTGTTGAGAGAAAGAGAATAGGGACAGTCTTTTTCATAATGCTGATATTAAAAGGCAGCACAGAAGAGTCAGGTGGCACGTTTGGAAAAAAGCAAAAGGTATTTTGTATTTGGCCAGTGCCCAGGTAAATTGTGGAACTCGCTGCTACAGGCCAGAAATACAAGTGGGTTCCAAGAAGTGATTAGGTAAAATTACACATTGAAATGAGACTTAATTGGTCCAGCCAAGCCTCCTGCTCAGATCACAGAACAGCTGATTACTGGAAAGTTCTGCCAGGGAGAGCGTGACTTTATAATCCCTGCTCCTCACCCTTTCTGCCCAAGCATCTCCAACTGTCACTTGTCAGAGATAATATATGTCAGAAATAATTTGATTTTGCTCCGTGCATAAGTCCTCGGGTTACATTCCACATTTTGTTGTGCCTCCATTTTGTGGGAATTTATGGAGAAAAGTCAGGGGGAAGAGATTTGGTAATCTGCACTGCCTGAAAAAATGCAGGGTTTTGTCGTGTGAGAAGTCCTGGGAATCTTTCCATGGAAAGTGAAGCTTGATGATCCCTTTCTTTCACTACATTTTGCTTTCTACAGAAAAAACTGCCTGAGGTACAGGATGTTTTTTCCCCTGGTGTTTAGCTACTGAAAGAGGGTGAGGTTGGCAAAATGAGGATGCAGCAGGGAGCTGGGGAGAGCAGAAGGAAGAGAAGGACAGACGCCTGGCAGATGATGCAGGGGAATCTGGTAGCAAAGCCTTGCCATGAGAGAGCAGAGCTCAGAGTGCAGCAGAATGTACCCTCGCTGCTGCCAGCAATGCAAGGGATCTTCTGCAGAGAATTCCATGTCCTTCCCCTTTCTCTCAGTGTGTCAGTTCATTTCCACACTTGCTGGTGCTGGTGTCCCTGTGCAGTGACAATCTGCTGTTGTTGTGGAAAAGATCTGTGGGATGGATCCCAACATCTCAGCTTTCCACAAGGGCCATTCCCATTTTATTGGCGCACAATAGGATAAAAATCTATTCCTTTGTTTAAAAAGAAAACTTGAGGAAATTAACTTAAAACTTGCTTTAAGTAGCATTCTGGATATTGCTACCAGCAAGTCCTCAGCTCTGTGTTCACATCTTATTTTTTTCCATGCAATTTCTGCCTCACTCAGAGGCTTTTTGCTGGAAGTTAAAGGCACAGAGTGAGCAAGCAGGTGATTACAGCCAGTCTCAGTGTTACAGCAGCTGAATGATGCCCTGGGGAGTTGTATTTTACCCCTGGCAGAACTGTAAAATTCGTTATTTCAATTCTGAGATTACAGACATTGCAAAAGTGTGTTTTCATTTCAAAGCACAATGAAACCAATTGGAAACAGTGAAATTTTCCATGAGGCAGAAGTGCTGGATTTTGGCCAGCTCTTGTTGTGACTTCGTTCTCGTGGATGTTTTGGGATGAGCAATCTAGGCTGTCTAGGAGAAGATTATTAATTCCTCATTTGGAGCTAGCTGTGAGCAACACTTGATTAGTCCAGGATGAACAGGAAAGAGAGACAAAAATATTTATTAACTGCTGAAGATGTGAGCGTTGGGCATCCAGAACACTGAAAGCTGCAAGACTGCATGGAAAAAAGAATGTGCAGTCATGTTGCATTATAGCATGGTTTGAAGAAGTAGAAATAAAGTTGCACAGAAAATTCCAGCTGTGATATTCCCATCTTTTAAACATAACCTGAAGAATAATTTAGCTTGCCCAGCCTCAAAGGTGATTCTGAGGGAATTCAGGTCTTCCAGAGCAACTGTGGCTGCCCTTGAATCCCTGGAAGTGTCCAAAGCCAGGTTAGACAGGGTTTGGAGCAGCCTGCGATGGTGGGAGTTGTCCCTGCCATGGCAGGGTGAGCTTTAAGTTCCCTTCCAGCCCAAACCATTCTGGGACTCTGATCCTTCAGGACTGGGGCTGGGTGTCAGGATAGGTTGGTCCCTGTGCTTTTTTCCAGATGTTCTCTGGGATTGGTAACCCTGATCTGTGGAGATTTGAATGAGGAAGGGTTTCCTGTGGTAGAGGGGCACGAGGTGCTTCTGCAGGCTGACAGAATTCAGAATTAGTGGCTGTTTATTTTTCATGATTCAGTGGTTTGTCCAAATTACAACATTTTCTCAGTAAATTAGGAGTCTCTGATTTAGGAGTAGACACCCATGCAAAATGTATAGTTTCTTTAAAGTGTGGATGTACTAATGCTGTTTAAACAAGTAGTGGGAGAATTCTTAATATAGACAATTTTTTTTCCATGGGATTTGCAGTTGTTTGTGTGGCAAAAACCCAAATTACATCACAAGGGAGATACACGATAGAGCCTTACAGTGAGAAATATCAGATAATTTGATGCCTGCTCTGCAAAGAAACAGAAAGCACAACTAATAAATTCACAGATTATACTACTTTAGGTGGAATGCTGCATAGAAGTCACGTTTGCCACAGTGGTGTTGCTTGTTGGGTGAGTGGGGCCTGTTCAGATAACACACATTTGAATACAGCCAGGGGGGAATTGTTTGTCTGGGAATAATGAGGCTGCAGCTGGCACACAGGCCACAGCTCCCTGCGTGCTGTACAGCACAGGCACTGCAAGGAACACTCCTCCCTGCTGCACACCTCATTGCTGCTGCTCCTGGAGCCAAACAGGGCCAGGAGTCAAGGAATCAGGCCCTAAAAGGACGTTTTGTTTCACTTGCATTGGCTCTCACACAGCTTGAGAGGGAGGCACAGGGAGGGCACAGCTCTGGCTCAGAGTGGTCCAGGCTCCAGCACCTGGAGTTCAGTTTCCTGTGGAATCCAGCTGCTTGTGGTGATCCAGGTTATAAATCCTTGGCCTCAGGCTGTCCCCTCTTTGTGGAGGTCATTGTCCTCTTGCAGTGGCAGGAGTGATGCCACTGTAACCACTGCCAGCACCGTCCTGCTCTGAGCAAGGTGGCTTAGCTCAGGTTGGAGATGCTCTGTCAGATAATTGTGATTTGAGATGGTGACAAAGTGCTGAACTCGTGGCTGTCCCAGTGTGCCTGAGAGGGCTGATCATCCCCTGGCACCGGAGCAGGGCTGTACCCTGCAGAGAAATTACCTGGAGAAGGACATGGGGAGGCAGCACCTCAGCTGAGGGTTGGGTGTGATGCCCTGGGCGAGCTGGGAGCTGCAGCAGTTCTGATCCGGGCAAACTGGGCACGAGGAGGCAACATCACCCCTCCTGTGACACTGCTGAGAGGGGCTGCACCTCAGTAACCCTGTTGGAAATTCAGGAATAGTAGCAAAAAGTCAAAAAATTAACCAAGGCTGGCAGAAAAGTGCTGCAGTTGAAATATGTGAATGGTGCAGCCTTTTTAGAATCACAGACAGGAATCAAGAGGGGCTGATTAGTCGTGTCAGAACTTTCAAAAGGAGGAATTGGCTTTTTAGTAAAGAAGAAAAAACCTAGAAGAGCCAGTGCCTGGGAGCAGAAACCCAGAGTAGAAGTACTTTAATTTGAAATGAAGCACAGGGGTTTAAAGCAGTGATTACAAGTTACTGGAACATTTAGGAGAAGCAGAAGATTCTCTACTTTTGGTGTCTTCAGATCAAAACCAGGGGCCTTTCTGGAGGAGCTGCAGCCACAGGGCTGGATTCCAGAACTTGCTTTTGCTCCAAAGGTCAGATTGGTTGGAATTCCTTCTGTTCCTGATGTCCCTGACTGAATGGGAGATCAGGTCTTTAGGAAAGAGCTACAGAGCAGAGGGGATGAGAAGAGGCAGAGATGTAGCACTGCTAAACTTTGCTTTTTGTTGTATTTTTTTAATGCAGGGGAGTTCCAAATCCCTGTGAGCTCTGGGGTGGGGCCAGTTCTCCACAGTGCAAAGGTAAGGTTTCATTTTCCACCCCCTCTGTCTGCACCTTCCCTGCAGGAACACATCCCAGAGCTACCCCAAGCACAGCGTGAGCAACACTCACACACAAGACTGAGAAAAAAAGGGAGATGGGATATACTGACCTTTGCTATAGCCAGAAAATTCCAGGATTTACAGACTGCTATCCCCATCCTTTGATGTGTCTGTGTAACAGGGCTGCTGGCAGAGAAGCACTGAAAGAATAGGGTGAGAAACACCAAACCAAGCAACCAAACAAAAAAATAAATTCAGCAGCACCAGTGTGTTGCTGTGTATATGCATTTTGATGCAATCTTTCACTAGGTGATTACATGCTGTTGCTATTTTGGTGTTTACCAGACAACCCATGACTGGGGAAGGTGGTGTCACTCCAAATGCTGCAAATCAGGACTGGCTCTTGTCTGGTAAAGAGGGAAGCACTTGGGGCTTGAAGAGAGTGCATCAGCTTGAGAGTCACAAGGCCATAAATTATATTATTGTTCTTGTTGTGATTAAACCTGCCAATTTTTTGCAATTCACATCTTAGATGCAAATAATTCCCTTTTTAAGATAATCACTCATCTGAGTAATCGCTCAAGGACACTGTGAGCAGAGTGAGGTAAATTCAGCTTTTAGCAGAGTGAGTTCCTGCAAAAGGCACCAAGGAGGAATTTGCTTGATCTGCTGAGGGAGTGAGCGTGGATCTCTCCATCCTGGGAAGTGCCCCTTGTGCAGGACTGGAGGAAGAGCCTGCACCTGGGTCATGGAGCAGCTCAGGGAGGGGCCTTGGACCTGTCTTGGCCTTTTGGGAGTAGCCCCGAGCTCAGCAGTGGAGCTGTGGGTGCCAGGGGGCATTTTCCTGATTCCCTTTGTGCACTGAGCTCTGCTGCCACTCGATGGCACTCGGGTGTGGAGCTGGGCTGGGCTGAGCCTCCTCCCATGTCCCGGGCTGTTCATTGCTCAGGAGGGAAGGATTTGCTGTGCCCTGCAGGGTTTCAGCAGCACTGGGCAGTGCTCAGTGCAGCTGAGGGGGCAGCTCAGCTGGAACTGGGTAAAGCAAAGGTGTGAGGGTGTTTTGGCAGGGACTCTGCTCTGAGCACAGTGTGGGAGAGGGAACAAGGGGTTATGTTATTTTTGGAGGGGGGAGTTATCTTAGAATCATGGAATATCCTGATTTGGAAGGGATCCATGAGGATCATCAGTCCCAGCCCTGCCCAGACACCCCAACAATCCCTGGCAGCGCTGTCCAAAGGCTCCTGGAGCTCTGGCAGCCTCGGGCCGTGCCCATTCCCTGGGGAGCCTGGGCAGTGCCAGCACCCTCTGGGGGAAGAAGCTTCTCCCAAAATCCAGCCTGAGCCCTCCCTGGCCCAGCTCCAGCCATTTCAGGGCTGCTGGCCCTGTCCCAGAGCAGAGCTCAGAGCTGTCCCTGTGCTGCCCACCCCCGAGGAGCTGCAGACTGCTGGGTAGGATGAGGGGTTTGCTGAGTTCTGAAAGGTCTGCTGGTGCCTGAGAGGCTGCACCAAGCTCCCTGGCCAGAGGGCAGGGGAGCAGTGTCCATACAGCTTCCCCAGCGAGGTGGCTGTGTAGGACAAGGAGGGTTTTGTGTGTACACATGACCTCACCCTCCTGATGACTGAACTACCCTACAAACAGGTCTCACTGCTTGGTTTCCAAGCCAGCATCTCCTCTAGTGTTGATATGATTTAGCTGTCTTTAATAGCTTTTTTCTCTGACTCCTCAGGGTGACCCAGCTCAGCGAGGGCATTTAGAGGAAGCCGCTTTCCAATTGCAGCAGATTTTCCGAATTGATATTTCCATTGCATTGAATATCCTTGGTAATGTGGAGTTGGTTTTGTTTTGCCCTTAAACCACAGGTTTCTCATTTTGGAGGACCTCCAAATGGTTGCAGGTCTTCTGAGAAGGCAGGGATGGCAAATACCCAAGCTGAAGCCTCCTTTCAGCAATTTAACTGTGCTTGGAGAGATTTATTGCCCTTTGTCCCATCGTGCCACCTGATTTATCTCAGCATATTTCAATCCAGGCTTGCTTGAAGCCTGCACTGTTGTCCTGACATCTGTAGCTGGAAATTAAGCCATCTCTGTCTTTTTTGCAACACAAGATGTCATATTCTTGTATCCTTCTTTTATTGTCTGAGCTCACAGTTTTCCTGGCAAGCTGAAAAAGCAATTGCAGGATTGCAACTCTAAGAAAAGCAGAAGGAAGATGCAATGAGCTAAGAAAAGTCCCTGCCCTATATACACCACTAGTTGCAGCACTGAAAAGCAAGTTGTTTCTGTGTGAGCCATACGTTGTGTTAGCCTGTGATCCCTCTCTGCCACGAGCCCAGAAAAATCCCTAAAATGCAGTGTTGCCATTTTTCTTAGGGAAACTGTGGAAGGAGGGTTGGTGAGCCAGCTGGAAGTGGCCCAGAGCACTTGGTGTGAGCCAAGGAAGGCCCAGTGGCTGTGGGGGAGGTTGCTGCATTGGAGGCTGGGTTCTGGCTGTGTGCTTTTCCCTGTTTTCCGTGGGTTTAGGCTCTGTTTTCCTCAGGGATCGAGAGCATGAGGGCGGGGCACTGCCGGGTGGCCTTCACCTGCTTCAAGCTGGCAGCAGATCGGGGCTACAGCAAAGCCCAGTTCAACGTGGGGTTGTGCTACGAGCACGGCAGGGGCACGGAGAAGGACTTGGAGAAGGTATCCAGGGCCTGCCTGGGGGGTGAGGGTGGGCAGCACACATCAGGAGAGGGATCTGTGCTGGGTGCTTAGAGCTTTGTTCCATTTACATGGCTTGGAAAGTCATGGAATGTCCTGAGCTGGAGGGAACCCCCAGGGATCATTGATCCACCTCCTGGTCCTGCACAGGCACCCCAACAATCCCACCCTGTGCATCCCTGGCATTGCTGTCCAAAGGCTCCTGGAGCTCTGGCAGCCTCAGGGCCATGCCCATTCCCTGCGGACCCTGGGAGACCCTAGGCTCTGAAGACTCAGTAGAAAATGCTGGAAATAATAAAAATTGCGGCTTTGCAGAGCTGCTTTCAGTGTCACCAATCCCCTCAGAGAGGTGTTCTGAGATCCCTTTCCCACAGCTTCTGAGGTTCTCCAGGTGCACAGGCTGTGCTACCAGCACCCAGCGGGGTTCCAAGGAGAAACCTGTCATGTTGCTGTATTTAAGACACCACTGCACATCCCAGGGCTTCTCAGATCTCCAGTTTGGCTCCTGTAACTCCAGCCTGCCACCTAGTGCAAGCTGGCCAGCAGCTGCTGGAGCTGGGCAGAGCTGCAAAGGCAGATTGGTTTGAGTCATGGTTGGCCCAGTGCCACCCCCTTAGCTCAGGCCGGGTGGTTCCAGGGCTCTGGGGCAGTCACCGTCCACTGTCTCACCTGACCCAGCTGATGTTCTGCTGTAGGAGGGCTCTGGGGAGGGATGCAGCTTGTGATGGGTCTAGCCAGAGGGGTGAAGCTTGAAGGGAGCCATGTCATGTTCAGGGCATGCATCAGCTGGGTTTCTCTCTCTCTCAGGCAGGTTTTTATTACTGCCAGGCAGCCAGCAGCCGTCACCCCATGGCCCAGTACCGCTACGCCAGGTACCTGCTCCAGCACGGCCCTGGCAGCCCCTGGGACAGGCATCACAAGGCTGTGGCACTCCTGGAGCAAGCAGCAGGGGCTGGCATCACAGAGGTTGGTGTCTTTAGTCAGAGAGCCAGCAGAGAGCCCTGACTGAAGGGTTGGAGCCACGTCCTAGACAGCACTGGAAGGGAAAGCCTTCCAGTGTGTTTATCCCTGCTCACAGCACAGGGGTTGGGACTAGAAGATCTTTAAGGTCCCTTCTGAGCCAAACCATTCTTTGATTCTCTGTTTATATTCCTGACAGTGTCTCGGAGACAGCCCTGCCTGCAGACGGAGCCACTGTGCCTCACATTGGTTGGCTGTTATCAGTGGGACTCTTACATGAAATCTTTGGCTGGGAGAGCTGACCTGTGCTTGAAAACACAGCTCAGTTTTTATCTCCTCTCAATTCCAAGAGTACAGGTCGCTGTACTGGAGGAACTTCCAGTGCTTGAAGCAAGAACAGATCCTCATTTTGTATCTGTGACTTTCTGAGATGACTCATCTGTGCAGATCTGTCTCCTGCCCTCCTTTCCCACTCCAGGAGATGCATTTAGGCATGTGCCATCTCGCCCTGGGAATGCCAGGCTGGCAGTGCCTGTGCCTCCTGGTGCTCAGTGGCCAGGGGATGCATCTGCTGCATCTTGGGGACAGGACACGAATGGGAGCCATTCCCTGGCTCTGACTCCCACAGGGAGTTTGAAATGATACTCTGGCTCTCAAATGTGAATTCTTTGTGTTTATCAAGTCATGCTGATTTTTCTTAGGGCAGCCCTGGCTCTCCCAAGAGCCCCTGCACAGGCAGGGTCCTTACCACACTGCCACAGTAACCCCAGCAGCTTGAAAAAATCAGTAAAAAACCCGAATAATTAAAATCCTGGCTGATCTGGACCGTGTGGTTTTCTTGCAGGCACAGGCTTATCTTGGAGTGTTCTACATGAGGGGGCTGCAGCCTCAGGAGAAGAGAGGTCTGAAGTACCTGCTGCAGGCAGCAAACAGTGGGGTAAGGAGTCTTGCTGCCAGGGATTGTCCTCAGCTTGGGATCTGCAGGTGGAGGATTTCAGGGTTTCTTGGAAACGGGAGCGAGTGTCAGGATTTTACTGCCCAGTGTGAAGGGACGGAGCACAGCCTTGGTGCCTCTTGGGGAGGAGACAGGCCCTGGGCACAGACCCTGCAGAAACAGCCCTCTTGGGCTGGAGGAGTTCCTGCAGCACCAGTGCCTGTATCCATCTTCCAGCATTGTACAGCTTTCCCATTATGGAGCATCTACACCCTCTTCAGTCAAAATCCTTCACTACTGCATCACTTGGAGAACTTCATTTTGTTTATCTCAAATCTGTTCTTCAAAATTGGCCCATTGTTTCCCTCCTTTTATAGAGAGGATGGAAAGACTTGTTTCTGGATTTATTTTTAAATTCAGGCACCTTTAACATATTGAAACACTTGAATCTCCATTCAGCCTTCCCCATTGTTGCTGTTTCTCTTCACAGGTCATGTTAGATCCCCAAGAATCTTCTTGCATGCACTTTCCCCAAGTGGCCCAGGTTTCTCTTTCTTGAAGGGCAGTGCCACAGTGTGGGCACAGCACTCTCCTGAACCCCCACCAGCATTTAGAGGAGCACGAGTGTGGATCCCATGTCTTGCAGCCAGGTTTCTGCATCCCACAGTTCTGTTTCTTGCCATTGTCCCCTTGTTTTCAGCTGCATTGTAATGGCCAGGTTTTTTTTTGGTTTTTTTTTTCCTGAAGAACTTGTTCATTTTAACTCCAGTTCTCACAGCTTTTGTGCAATGGAAAATAATGAATAGCTGTTGCCTGTTCTGCTGGCTAATAGTTGTGGTTGTGGTGCCCTTTAGTGTGTCCTCTCTGAGTCATTTCTTTTGCAGGCTGCAGTGCTGGTTTAGTTTCTGTCTCCATGTAGTTAAGCTGTTCTGCTTTGCTTGTCAGTCTTCTGTCTATTTTTCTAATGCTCCTTTGACCATTTTAAGATGCTTGGACTAAAAGTGGACTCAGGATGGAGGTATGCCATGGATCTCACATAATGAGCTCCTCTGCTTTGTTCTTCATTCCCTTCCAATAATCCCTAGCCCTGCTTGCCCTTTGCCTGGCACTGAGCAGTGATGAGATGGTCTCAGGGAACAATCACAGTGTGATACCCAAATTTCTTCCTATCAGCACTACTTTGCATTTGGCAATACTGTTTCCTTTGTGATTGTGTTGTTCCTTAGGTGTGTGAGATCTTCTTTAAATTAATTCTTTGTAGTAAGTTTGACCATTTTGAGTAGTCATTTTTACATCCTTGTAAACTTTGCCACTTGGGTTTTCACCCTCTTTCCAGCATGGAGACACTCACTTTCAGTCTGCTGAGACAAGGCCTGACTTGCCAGAGCAGCTCAGACATCACAGTACACAGTATTTAGTTCTAAATCTGCTAAAAATCTCTCCTGAGCTTCATCCTTGGCTCCTTTTTTCCAGCCTGGAGTCAGAGGCTTCCGCTGAACAGTATCACATTGAGTTATCCCATTAAACAGATGATTGGCATTTACTGGTAATGCCTTAACAACACAAAATCTGTCAGGTAACTGCAGGTCCTCAGGTGCACCCCTGGCACGTTTTGGTCAGAATTTCAGACTCCAAGCATCCTTCCCCATCTCTGCTGCTCAGCAGGTGCTGTGGATGCTTCAGGGCCTCAGCCTTGAGGGCAGGCTGATGGTGGGCTCCCTGGGATGGGATGTCCCCATTTTCCTGGGAGAAGAACTCCATGGACAGGTTCACTTCCCATTACCCTGCAGTTGGAATAGATGTTTAGTTGGCTGAAAGAACACTTGGCATGGATGAAGCAAGGACAACATAGTTTAGTACAAATCCAGAGAAAGGAAAACAGCACAAAAAGTCATGGATTCAGTGTTTCACTGGTTTTTCTCTCTGCTAGAGCTGAGCTGGGAACTCTGACAAGTGTTTTTCCAACACAAAAACTGTGTTCTAGTTTGTTTCTTGTTTCCCACTTTTTATCCTCCCTGATTTCCTACATGCAGCCACAGAATATAAACCCCTAATAAAGGGTTCTGTTGGAGAACTGGGCCTGACTGCAGATTTCTAAGGGTGTTGCAGTCACTTCTGCCATGCTAATTTGGGGATCTCCCCTCGCTGCAGTCTTGGCTCTGAGGTGTTCATCCTGTGAGAGAAGGTGGTGCAGCTCTCCTGATTGAACCCTATCTCTTGTCACAGCTGAAGTGCCAATCCTTCAACCTGTTTATCTCATCTCTAAAGGAGTTTATTGCTGTCATAAGCTGAGACTTGCAACATTTTGCAAAGCACCCACTCACTGAGTTCTTCACTTGCCTCTACCAGCTACATCCTAGACAGCAATACTTGCAATATGTTCTTTTCTAGTGGCTCTATTAAAACTTGCTACTTACTTGGGGTTTTTTTTCTTTTTTTTCTTTTTTTTTCTTTTTTCTTTTTTTTTTTTTTTTTGCAAAGCCTTGTTTAGTTCATGTTTCTGGCAGTCACACTCTTTAGGCTGTGCTGCTGGCTTTGTTGCTGGAAAGGTCTGTGTGACCATGAGTCTGTGCAGTCTTTTTAATGTCTTCAGGAGTGTCATCCTGCTTTCCTGCTCTCTGAGACCCTTTTCCTCCCATTGGATCTCAAGGATAAAATGCACAGCTGACACATAAACATGTCATGGGTTTGGATTTGGCTTCACTGCAGTGCCAACCTTTGTTTTCCAGTTCATTCCCAGCAGTTACATATGTCTGAGTGGTTCAGGTGCTTTTTCTCTAGTGCATATTTGCTTCATTTACTTCATTTCTGCTGCCTGAGATTTCTTCTGGAATAGAATGAGGTGAGGCTGAGCAGGAGAGTGCTGCACTCTTGTGTTAAAGGGGAATTTCTCAACCCTTGGCAGCAAGTACCTCTGTGCCATTTGTGATGTTTTTACAAGACTTGGGCTTGAACTCTCTTAGGGCAGTCTCAGGGCGTGCTCAGAGTTTGGGTGGAATCAGGATGTGGCGCAGTCAGGGCTGCCCAAGACACCTCAGCTCTGACCTCTGAGACAACTGAGCTGCTCTGCAGAGCCAGCTGCTCCTTTGTTCCCCTGCCACAGCCCTGGGTGTTGAAGGGAAATCAGTGAATTTAATTGGAAAGGGATAGGAAGGAGCAGGCCCAGACATGATGCTTCTCTCCAGGGGACTAAACTACTGAAGATACAGCCTAAGGGATGGAGCAGTAACCTTAGCAAGGTGACCAAAGATAGAGCAGTAAATTCTGAAGAAGGTGCTAAAGACTCTCTGTTTCCTTTCCTGTGTGATTGCTGTGCCAGGATGCCCAGAGCAGGTTCCACGTGGGCATTTGCTACGAGCAGGGCCTGGGAGTGCAGCAGAACGTGGCGGAAGCGCTGAGGCACTACCGGCAGTCGGCGGCCGCGGGGAACAGGCAGGCCCGGGAGAGACTGCGGGCATGGGAGCAGGAGCTGCAAGGTACCAGGGCCAGCAGGCCACCAGGGGCTGGGGACTGCATGGGCAGGTGGCCCTGTGAAAGTGGGGCCTGTGTTGCCAGAGGAGGGCTCGCACAGGGCCACGGCACAAAGGAGTTCTTTGTGCTGAAGGGAAGGCCCCACTTCTCCTCCTCAGTTCTTTCCAGTCCAGCTGGAGAAGCTGTTCCCATAGTATGATGTGTCACAGAATCATTTCTGTTGAAAAGACCAGCTGTGTCCTGGGGGACACCAGGCCCAGCATCACCAGCTGGGCTAGGAAGGGATTGTCCCGCTCTGCTCTGCTCTGCTCTGCACTGGGGAAGCCTCACCTCCAGTCCTGCAGGCAGTTTTAGGCACCACAGTATAAAAAAGGCATTAAACCATTAGAGAGTGTCCAAAGGAGGCCACGAGAATGAGGGTCTGGAGGGGAAGCCTTGTGAGGAGCAGCTGAGGACACTTGGTTTGTTCAGCTGGAGAAGAGGAGACTGAGGGCAGAGCTCACTGTGGTTTTCAATGTCCTCCTGAGGGGCAGCACTGGGCTCCAGTGTCTGTTTCCTGTGACCAGGGACAGGACCTGAGGGAATGGCTGGAGCTGTGTCAGGGGAGGTTCAGGTTGGATACCAGGAAAAGGTTTTTCACCCAGAGAGTGGTTGAGCAGTGGAACAAGCTCCCCAGGGCAGTGGGAACAGCACCAAACCTGTCTGAGTTCAAGAAGCACTTAGACAATGGTCTCAGGCATAGGGTGGGATTGTTGGGGTGTCTGGAGGACCAGGAGCTGGTCTTGATGATCCTTAAGGGTCCCTTCCAACTCAGGGTATTCTGGGATTCTGTGGTTGTATGATCAAGCCCAGCCTTTGCAAGTGTCATTAACACCTTGTTTTTCTGTACTTTCAGATGTGCACACAAAGCATCCATTCCCTTCAGGATTAAGAGCCTCCTCCTCCAGCCCCAATTTCTGGACTATTGAGCCTGTGTCTGCAGGTCTCCACAGCAGCCAGCCAGGACAGTGTGGCCTAACCCTGCCCCACTCCTGGAGCACAGGCACACTGCACGTCATGCTGCTCAGCAGTGCAGGGTGGAGCTGTGCCTTTGGAGCCAGGACAGTGCCACTGGAGCTGCAGGGCTGGGAGCCCCAGCACTGCTGGCAGTAGAGCAGGCAGAGGGCAAGGCAGCCCATGGTGTGGGCTGGAACCAGGCTGGCAATGAATGGGAAGAGAAAGCTCTCTGTTCATGGAACAGAAGGCATTTTTAAATACCTGGGCTTTGAGAATAAACCTTGTGGATCTCCTGCAGCACCAAGTACTCTACCTTCCACACAGGGATGTTGCTTCTGCACCTGCATTTTTGTACTAGAGCCAAGCTGTGGCTGCCCCTGCATCTCTAAAAGTATCCATGGCCAGGTTGGACAGGGCTTGGAGCAATCTGGGATAGTGGAAGGTGTCCTGCCATGGCAGGGGGTGGAATAAGATGAGCTTTAAGGTCCTTCCAGCCCAAACCATTCTGTGTTCTGCACCACAGTGGTGTGATCTGGGGTTCTAATTCCAGTAGCCCTGCATGTCTTGCTCATGATCCCCCAGGGAGGTTTACAAGCTACCGTATGGGGATGTTGGCAACTAACCCTGGGACTGTTCTGGCCCACACCCTCTGTCCAAGGCAAGTCCCCACAGTGCCCCTGCTACCAGCACAGTGTAGGCTGGCTCTGTGTTGCCATTATGGCAGTTTAATCTGCTTTCAGAGCTGGGCAAGCAAGAGAGTGAATTCTCATCACTGGGCAGTTTTTTATGGGATGTGACAGATCCACCTGTAGCAGTGAGGTGACAGCTGTCCCCAGCCATCCTGCACCATGTCAGTGTCCTTCTGTTCCCACTCCTGCAGCCCTGGCAGGGAGCTGCTCCCACAGGCACACCTCTCTGAGACACAGTGAGCAAGGTTTGCTTCAAAATCCATCGTGTCCCTGTTTGCTGAGCACGCCAGCTCATTTTCAGCAGAGTGGATAAGGGATGCTCCCAGTGGGAAGGCACCACTGGCAGGCAGCAGCAGCAGGCAGCTGGTGTGATAATTTCCTCCACTGGGGCAGCTGAATCCGGAAAAAGGCATTTGTTCACACCAGTTTAAACTGGTTCAAGGGCATCTGTGCAAGCTGCCCAGCTTCCTGTGACCCTGGTGCTCTGTGTAGATCAGGCTCTGCAAAACAAAGGCAATGGCCGCATCCTGAACTTCTCCATGCAGCAAGGGAGGGGCACAGCCAGCCCTCAACACATCTGATTGTTCTTCTGGTCTGCTCTCTCCTTCTGCTCAGACCAAACTTTCTTAGACCATTTCCTTTATCAAGCAGGATACAAGGAGCAGGAAATTCCTGGGGTGGATTTCCTATGCTGTGATAATCCAGAGCATGCTTACGCATTGGTCAGGATGGGAGAGGGGCTGGGGGGCTGAAAGCAGTTTGCAGAATCAGGAAGTTGAACCAGGAGGGAGGAATTTGTCTCCTTTTATACCTGCTTGTTATAAGGTATTTTTGTGTAAGGATTTTCCTCTGACAGGGACATCAAAGCAACTTTACAGAGGGAGATGTAAGGTTGTGCTGGCTGTTTGTCCCTCTGCCTGTGCTCCCAAGGTACAGAGGAATCCCACAGGGCTCAGTCACAAATGCCTCCCTCATGGTTTGCACAGCTGCGTCTCAGTTAGAATCTGGCTCTCTGACATTGTTTTGGTGCAAGAACCTGTTTTGTTTGTAAAACAAACCAGCAAGAGATTTGTGTTAGCAGAGCAGCAGCACGAGCAGGCCAGGCCAAACCCATCCGTGGATGGATGCCAGACATGGGCTCATCTGTACAAGCATTTTGGAGACTCGAAATAAAACAACATTTTGGATATTAAAAAGTCCACCTGGGGAAACCTCACTCCATTGTTCTTGTCATTTAGCCCCAAGAGCAACAGAAAGGGGTAACTTTCTCATTTACTCTGCTTTAAATGGTCTGTGTGATTGTCTGATGCTGTGGCTCGGGTGTGTACACACCTGAAGCTGGGAACTGTCACCTCCAGGTACATGGAAGAGACCAGGAGCAGGATACCTGAATGGTCCAGGAGAGCCCAGAAGCCCTTACCTGCTATCCCCACACTACTGCATGAGCCTGTGGGTCAGCGCTGCCCTTCACTTCTCCAGGAGTGCAGAGGCACAGACACCTGTGTGCTTCTTCCTTTGCCACCAATACCTTGGTTTTCCCACCCATGCTGTTATCCCAAAGCTGTCTTTCAGCTCCCAGACAGACAGATCAAAGTGAAAACCCATAAAAAGGGTGAAGCTTGTGACTGAATATTTCAAAACAGTGTTTTCACACTTCCTTTTTCCCAGGTTACCTTTGGCAGACTCCAGCCATCTGGTGTCTGCTTTTGGATGAGGACTGTGCTCCAAAATCCAATGGCCTCCAAGGAGAGAGCAGAATAGAATGGAATCATTAAGGTTGGAACAGGCCTCTGAGATCAAGTCCAACCTGTGATTGATCCCCACCTTGTCACCCAGCCCAGACCACTGAGTGCCACATCCAGTCCTTATGGAGAAGGAAGTGGTGGGCACTTGGAGCAGCCATAGGAGAGATGCCAGTGCTGATTTTGGGGGCTTTTACAAAATGCCAACTTCCCAGTGGCAGAACCACAGAAGCTGGAAGGACCTGTGGGAAACAACAGGCTCATCTCCCCTTCCCCAGTTGCCACTTCAGGCTTTCTGCACATATATTATGTCAGCTCCACTGCTGACGGAGAGGATAGTGTTAGAAAAAAACCAGTTTTATTTAAATCACTGAAACCCTGGAGCCCAGCTGCAGCAGTGTCCGTGACAGGTATTTTCACAGTCTGTGATCACACGGATGTATCTTACTGTGCTGTGGTTCTCACAGCCCCCTTGCCTGGGCCTGTCCTGGGAGGAAAGGGCCCTCCTGCTGCTGGGTGGGATGGGAGGCTGGCAGAGCACTGGGAGAGCAGGGTGGGAGAGGAGGAAGGCAAGGACAGACAGGTGAAAGGTGAAATCAGATGTGGAGAAATTCGATGGGGTGAGGCAAAGGAAGAAATACACCTGTCTAGGCATGGGTCATACAGTGACCCTGCTGGGGCTGGGGATAGGCTTGGGCACCCCAAATCTCTGACCGTTCTCTCCCTGCCACAGCCACCGAGCTGCTACAGCCCTGGAGCAGCGTCCCCCAGGCCGAGGCTGTGCCTGCGGGCCGACAGCTGCCGCAGCAGCCCCGCGCCCGCCTCGCTGTGCACCTGCGCCTTCTGGGACAGGATCATCTCAAACAGGGTGCTCATCTCTGACAGGAAGGTGCTGGCCAGCCTCGTCCCACTGCCACCAGGCTCAGCCCCAGCACCTTTGCCAAAGGTCTCAAAGGTCCTGGGTTTCTCCTGCCTTGCAGCTTCCTCATCCTCGGGGGAGCACGGCGAGTCGGGACAGAAGACGTTGTCCTTGTAGCTGCTGGTGAGGGGCAGGGACAGCCGGGCCACCCACGCTGGGTCTGCAGCTGTCAGCCTCTTGAGGGCCAGCTCTGGGGAGGGACAGCACAGCAGAGAAAGGGGGGGGCAGGGGGAATAAATTGATAAAAATATTGATAAATGAAAATATCTAAAATCAGCTAAGAGGCATGATTGTAAACAGATCACCAGTGACACCACGCAAACCAGCAGCTTTAAAAAGCCAAACAAAATAGAACTGGTTTGAAATTATTGGGGGTTTGGTTTTGTTTTGTTTTTAATATAATAGCCATTAGAATCACTGTGCATTCTCATTTGTTGCAGTCTCAATTGGCACTTCTCTAAATTGTTAGCAAAGCCTGAGAGAGGGAGGGTGTAGGACTGGCTGAAGGGGAGCAGACAATGAAAAGCTTTCCAGGGGGAAGTTTTGGACACAAAGATAGTGGACTTCCCTTCAGGGTCACTCCAGGGTGGGAATTTGCTGCTAAGGAGGCAGATTGAGACCGAAAAGAAATGGGTCACTGTGAAAACAATAATACCAGAATGAAATTCTGGATTATAAAATGCACAGCTGGCTGGTTGGAGACTGGGACCGAACAATTGAGCTCTAAAGTAGTTGTTCCTCTATTGGAAACAGCTGAGGAGCAGGGGCAGCCTGGGCTGGGGGCTGGGGCAGGCTCGTTAGTGCAGCAGTAATTTGATTGTGGCCCACAATGGGCAACTGGAATCACACAGAGGACTCAGGGTATTCCCTGCTGGCAGGGAGGCACAGCCAGGGTGGATTGTTACTGGGTCTGATTAGGGGAATTACACACAAATCTGATTATCTATCTGTGGGAGAGGGAGCTGAAACGACACCAACAGGGAAAACTCTGGAGATGAAACTAGGAGTGATCCAGGCTGACACAATGGAGACCCCAAGAGCTGGGGGTTGCTGCTCCTAAGGAAGCAAGTGCTCTCCAGGGATCTGACTGCAACCTGTCATTATTTTGAGGAGATATGCGCCAGCAGAGGAAATCTTTATGCTTAAAATAGTGTTGGCAAGAGAAGAAGTGATTATAGATGTCCATGAATAAACATCTCCTGGAAAATAAAGGAAGGACCCCATAGCAGGGAGAGCCTGGAATAGCTTCCTCGTCAGACAGCAGGAAGGGGAACAAGGATTCTTGTTTTTTGAGGTCTCTGGTAAACAAGAGTCCGTGCTGTGGTGCACAGAGGCTGCATTCCAGCCCCTCATTGTTCCTTCCCAAAGCACATCCCAGAACATCAGGGAAGTTCAGAGCAACAAGCCAGTTTAGGAAAGGTATTGGGAGCAGCAAAACCTCACTGGTAACAAAACCCAGTAGTCCCAGAGTGGCAAAGGCTGGTGTCACTGTAGTAATAATAATTGTGTGGCTCTGACTAAAAAGTGGCATCTGAAAGGAGGGTCCCCATTCCAATGCTCTTATCCTGCTAATTCCAGAGGGTGGGCAATACCCTGCCACAACTGGGACCTGGGATCTGCAGTCAGTGACTGAGACAAGGCTCCTTCCTCAGCCAGCCAATCAATTGCTCCTTCTTTTCTGGAAAACAACTGCCCTGGCATGGGCTGGGGGTGAGAGCTGGGACTCCAGCCTGGTAAGGAGAGAAGGGCAGGTATATGCCTTAGATTTTTGTTTCATCTGGAGCCCCAAAATTCTTTTGTGTTGCTTCACATCCAGGGTTTCTTTCTGCAATCTCAGTATTTGAGTTGCAGTGACTGTTCCTTGAGACATCACCCAAGTGTGCTGCAGGTTTTGCTGTAAAATAAGCAGTTTTCTCCCCAGTCTGCAAGAAGCCACCCCATTCCCTGAGTATTTGGCTGCCTCAGCTCTGGGGCAAGGCACAACTGGTCTGCTCTCTGCAGGGAGAGCTGGGCTGACGGTCCCATGGCCATGAAAACCTCATAATTAGGTATGTTTAATTTGACCAATAACTCTTTACTGCCTTGTTTTAATGGTGTTTGGGGAGCAGGGGTTGTTTTTATCATCCATAAAGTTCTATCTCTCATCTGCTGCTGGGAATGCTGTGCTGGGCTGCTGGGAGATCAGAGCTAACAGACGGTGCTGCGAGTTCATCCCACAACATCAACAATCCCAGAGCTGCCCGGGATTGCAGTCCCCCACTGGGAACAGCACAAAGGCCCAGCCAGCCTCAGCCAGCTGTTAGGATGCTCCTGAGCACCAGCAGTGCTTCCTTCCTCCCTCTCAGGATGCAAGTCCACGGCTCTGTTTGTGTCTGGGAGAGGGAGGAAGGAGCCCGGCAGCTCCGGGAGCTGTGCTCGGCCGCCTCTGCGGGCAGCTCTGGGCTCCTGGGGAAGGTTTGGCAGCTCTGGAACAGATCAGCCTCTGGAATCCACACAGATCAGCAGGAATCCACACAGCCTCAGCATTCCCTGCTGGCAGGGAGCAGGCTGCCCAGGAAGTGGTGGAATCATCATCCCGGGAATGGGGATGTGGCAGTGGGGACACGGGTCACTGGTGACATGGCAGTGCTGGGGAACAATGGTCTGGGAGGGCTTTTCCACCCCTAATGATCCTGTGGAATTCCAGGACTTTGGCCAAAAGGATCCTTGGACAGATCCAAGGATCACGGGAATGGCACTTCATCGATCACCATAGCTCTGATTTTCTATCCTTGTGTGGGCAGGACTGGATCCAGAGCTGCTGGCAGCTCCTCCAGTCTCTTCTGGGATCAGGGCATGTCAGTGCACCTGGGATGGAGCTGGGCTCCTCTTTGCTCCCTGCTCTTGGCTGCAGGACCTTGGAATCCAAGGAAACTTTTAGGTCTCAGCCTTTCCTTCATTTGCTCCTTACTGGAATAAAAGAGCAGGGAGGCAAAGGGGGAGAAGCAGCAGGTTCTGTCCCAAAGGAAGAGCACCAAAAATGCCGAGCTCTGGAATTCAAACCACCCCAGCAGCAAAGTTCAATGAGTTTCTCTTCTATGGAGGAGCACAGAGGCTCCACAATGAAATTTCTGCTACAGGACATGAGTCAGCCCAACTCTTTCAAATTGAAATGCCAAGAGAGGAGATTTTTAGAACAAATCAATAAAAGGAACATGTAGAAAATGTCAGGCCCAGATGGTATTCACCCCAGAGTGCCAGAGGAACTCAGTTATGAAATTGCCTGGTTTATTAGCTGCTGTTCATTAACTACTGCTTCAAATGAATGCGGGATCAAAGGGAGGGGAGGTGGAAATGGTGACAGGAGTTTTTAAGCATGTGAAGGTGAATCCAGCCCAGGCAGATTCAGAGAAATCCTTCTGTGCAAGGCTCAGCAGAGAGAACCATGGAACTGCTGCTCCCAAAGGAACCACTTGACGTTGTCACATGGGGAATTGCGTTCTGGAAATCTGGAAGGGTTGCATGGAGAGTCCTGGATGACTTTGGACAAGGGTCTGGGGTGCCAAGACAAGGAAATAGCTTCCCAGAGCCAGAGGGCACGGCTGGATGGATATTGGGAAGGAATTGTTCCCTGGGAGGGTGGGCAGGCCCTGGCACAGGGTGCCCAGAGCAGCTGGGGCTGCCCCTGGATCCCTGGCAGTGCCCAAGGCCAGGCTGGACAGGGCTTGGAGCAGCCTGGGACAGTGGAAAGTGTCCCTGCCATGGCAGAGCTGGCACTGGATGGGCTTTAAGGTCCCTTTCAACACAAACCGTTCCAGAATTCAATTCTGTGAAGGCAGGGGTCACCTGAGCTGATGGAACAGCACCAGCCAGGCTTGCAGGGGACCTGAGCTGTGCTGAATTTACAGCCAGGTTCTGTAGGGACTAATATGTGTTAAAAGCTGGGAAGTGAGGGTAGGAATAATTAATCTTCCTCACCAAGGGAGGTCATAAGCAGAGTCCCAGAGTATCTGCTCAACACAATAATAAATGATATGGCAAGGGGACAATGTTGGTGTTGACTCCACTAAAACACCCAAAAGCAGAGGGTTGCTGAAGGACCCGATAATGCTGAGTGCCACGAGCAAAACATGGCTGGTGAATTTCTGTGTCACCAACTGTCAGATAATTGTCACAGGGAACAACAACCTGTCATGTGTTGATGGCTCTCCCTCTACGCAGAGGAGGGATTTGGGAGTTAGAATAAAAAGGACTCAACGTGGAGCTTGGGCAGGACAGGAATGAGGAATACACCAGAAAACCTCCTTGTACCCCCAGTGGACCCTAAACACTGCACAGAGTTGTGGTCACACTTCTCAAAAAATATAAAATTCACAGCAAGTTGGTCACAGGAGATGAAGAGGAAGGAGGACCCAGTGGGGCTCTGAGGGTAGACTACATCTTGAGGGGGTTGACAAGGACACATGTCCACCTTTCTCACTCTGCATGGACCAGGAGACCACGAAGGGAGGGCTCAGGCCAGCATGGGAAGCAGTTCAGCAGCTGCAATGTGCTACTGGCCCTCACCCCCAGCAATGAGAGGCCAAGCTCACGCATCACTAAACCCTAAACCTCAGCAGACACATCCATGGGAGGGAAGAGCAGTCATAAACACACAGAAAAATTCAGTGTGAAGCTCAGCAAGTCCCTTGGCCTGCTACCAAAAGCCTGGGATGGTCCATGCTGCCCCAAGTACTGCCCCTGCCAGAGCCACTCTGGGAGGTGTGATGTGCCCTGGCTGCTGCAGGCCAGCAGAACCTCCTGGATGGGGTTGGTGTGGGTTACCTGAGGAGGTGTCACTGCTGGAGCCCCCCAGCCCCACCCCATCCCAGCAGCGAGGTCACCTCGCCTGCCTGAGGCTCCAGGAGGGTCTCCAGCTCCTCTCCCACGAGCTGCTGCACGGAGAGCTCGAAGGCGCTGTCGGAGTCGCGGTCCCCAGCCTCGCTCTCGCCGTGCCCGCTGTCCTTGGTGCTCAGGCAGTCCGTGTCCAGTCCCGTGTCCAGCCCCGTGTCCAGCCCTGCAGCCCTGCCAGGGGCCACAACACCCAGGTCACTTCAGCCTCAAGAAGCCCTTGGAAGGGTCTCTATCTCCCCAAAATGCCCTGGAGAGGGGCTCTGGGCACCCTCCCCGTGCACCACTCATAGAACCAAAGGCATTTTGAGTGCCCCTCAGTTAATGAGGTTTGGGGGGTTGCTCCACATTTCTTGCCTGAAAGGGTTTTTATCCTTCTGCAGCAAAATCACAGAACCACAGGGTTAGAAGGGACCTTAAAGCTCATCTCATTCCATCCCCTGCCATGGGCAGGGACACCCTCCATAATCCCAGGTTGCTCCAAGCCCCATCCAGCCTGGTCTGGAACATTTCCAGGGACCTAGGGGCATATCCTGAGCAAACAGGGACCTGCTGGCTCTTCCCCATTAATTCAGAGGAGCTTCCCCCTGCAGGACCAGGTGAGGAGCACCCCAGATACCCTGGAGCTGCTCTCCCTCCCTCTCCATCCTCTGCAGCTGCAGGTGAGAAAGGTGGAGAAAGCTGTGTCTGCCCATGACCTGGCCAGGTGGGCACAGGGGGACATGGCAAGGCAGTGATAAAGACTCAGCATCCTCAGGAGTGTGCACCCAGAGCACACAGCATAATTTAACAGGATCACCATGAAGTTCGGGGATATCTTTGGCACACAGCTGGGATATCTCAGTGCCTCCAGCCCTGCTGCAGTTCCTCACTCATCTCCCTCCTGGCACAGGGTCAGGTGTCCCAAACTCATGCTGGCAGACACTAAGAAAGTGTCCAGAGCCATGAGAACATTCATCCTTGTGCTGCTGCCTCCAGAGCTGGGCTCCTCTGTGCTCCTGAGCACCCAGAACCATCGCAGTTCTTGGCAAGGGATGGTTCATGGCCACGGAGGAGCTCAGATGAGTATGGAGGGACCTGCCAAAGGTACCCCAGGAAGGAGGCAAAGAGCAGCTGGATACCACTGGGAGCCAGGACCAGAGGAGCACAACCTGCCCCTGAAGGGAGAACCTCCAATCTCAGGAGATGAGGCTTTTCTTTGTGTGTCTCTGCCCTCGGAGGTTTTGGACTGGTGGGGCTGGAGCAAGGGAAGGGGGAGTGGGGAAGGGAAGTGCTGGGAGCCAGCCTTACCTGCTGCCGTTCTTGGCCGTGTACTTGTTTCCCCTGTAGTTTGTTTTGGGCTGGAACTGGCCCTGGTGCAGCAGGGTGAGCAGCTGGGAGATTTGCTGCAAGGCAGGAAAAGCCTGTTGAGCCCCGGGCTGGCCACTCAAGCTGCTTCCTGTCAGGACGTCCCTCCGAGCCCCCCGGCCTTTTTATAGCGTTTCCTCCTCCTGCAGATGGCTCAGCATCCCCACATCGGGGAAAAACAAGCGCTGGGCAGCCCACCTGGGCCCGAGCTTCCCCTGCACCCCTCCTGCTGCTCCCTGTCCCTGGGATTGTCCCCTTCCCCTGTGACAGCCCCGCTCCTGCCTGTCCTGCTGGGGTGACCCTGCTGGGTGGCGGAGCTGTTCAGCCTACCCAGGCCTGAGGGAAGAGACCAAGCAAAGACCCTCAGGCTGCACATTCCCACCACGCCAGGGTGGGCAGGGCCCGGGCAAGGAAGGACTGGGGGCGCCCAAACTCCGGGAACGCCCGGAGCAGCTCCTACCTGCACTGGGGGCGACTCCATGGCGAACTCCCCGGTCGGGCTCTGCTCCGCCAGGGCCACCAGCGACAGCCGGACCAGGCTCCTGAGGATCTGCTGGTGCGGCTGCGGCTGCCCGGATCCCCCCGTACCCAGGGGCTGCTCGGCTGGCACTCGGGGCTCTCCCATGGGTGGCTTCACCAAGCTCTTGCCGTGCAGCGGTGCCTCCGGGGAGCCCGCAGCCTCCTTCACCGGGTGTTTGGGTCTGTGGGGCTGGCAGGGCCGGCGCTGCAGGACGGGCAGCTCGAAGGTGCCCTGCTGCTCCTCCGAGCCTTTTTGTGTCCTCTGATTCCTCAGGGTCCTGTAGAGAGTGGGGGTGAGGTGGAGGGGAGCCTGCGGGGATCCCCCGGCCGCAGGGGTGGCTGTGTCGGGCTGCTCCTCCTGGCAGGCCCGGGGGGGCTCGGGCTCCCGGGGGCGGCCGCGGAGCAGCGGCACCAGGTGGATGTCGGCCTTCTGGATCTGCCTGTGCGGCTTCTTGAGCTGCTGCTGCCTGCGGGCGTCCTCTGCCTCCCGGCAGTTGTAGGCCATGCCTTCCTTCTTGTCCTTCTTGCGCAGGGACAGGGTCAGCGCCAGCAGCAGCACGCACCCGCCCAAGAGAGCGGCCAGGCAGATCAGCAGCACCACGGAGAGACTGGGCCAGCCGGGATCCCGCGCTGACATCTTGGAGAAGGCCCCGTGCCGCCGGAACAGCAAGCGGAGCCGGGCCAGAGTGTGCAGGGGGGTGTCCCCCTGGTCACTCACCTGGACCAGCAGCTCCCGCTGGCTGCCGGCCAGGCTGCTGGCATTGCTGGCGTTGAGGGACACCTGCCCCAGGAGGGGGTCCAGGATGAAGAGCCCGGCATCATCCCCACCCACCAGATCATACCGGAGAGCCCCGTTGATGCCAGAGTCCACGTCCCTGGCCATGATGGTGAAGAGGAAGGGGTTGACAGGGCATGACACGAGTGTGGAATTGGTCACTGCCGTAGCCCCCTGGGTGCTCCCATTCCCGGGGACCACCCAGCAGCACCCGGTGTCCACATTGACCAGGACAGAGATCGTGGCCACCCCTCCCACCAGTGCTGGCGTGGTGATGATGGGTGCATTGTCGTTCCGGTCAAGCACAGCCAGCCTGATGGAGATGTTGGATGCCAGCTTGGGATGTCCTCCATCCTCTGCTGTCACCAGGAACTCCAGGCTCCTCACCTGCTCATAATCAAAAGCTTGGAGGGCAAAAACATCTCCAGTGATGGGGTCAACTGAGATCAGCCCCAAAGCAGAGGGGTCCAGGATCCTGTAGGTGACTTTCCCATTGGTGCCCAGGTCGGGGTCGGTGGCACGGACAGTGAGCAGGAAGGCAGGTGCTTCACCGTTCTCAGCAACAGCAGCCTCACAGGCAGCCTTCTCAAAGGCTGGGGCGTTGTCATTGACGTCGCTGATGCAGATGGTGAGGTGTTTCAGCACGGCCAGGGACAGGTCCCCCATGTCCCGCACCACCAGCGTCAGGTTGTACTCAGCGTGCCGCTCGCGGTCCAGCGAGGCGTTGGTCAGCAGCGCGAAGCTGTGGCTGTTGGTCCTCTTCAGCCTGAAGTGCTCGTAGCCCTGGCTGAGGGAGCAGAGCACTTGCCCGTTGCTTCCCGAGTCAGGGTCGCTGGCTGTCACCAGGGCCACAAAGCTGTCCTTGGGGAGGGCCTCGGACAGCACAGGCTCCCGCGCGGCCCAGGTGACGTGGACGTCGGGAGCGTTGTCATTAACGTCCAGGACCTTGACCAGGACCTTGCAGTGCGCCGGGATGGGGTTGGCACCCAGGTCCCGCGCCTGCACATCCAGCTCGTACGCATGGGTCTCCTCGTAGTCCAAAGGGAGCCTCAGGAGGATGCTGCCTGTGCGGGCATCAATGCTGAAGGTGCTCAGCACCTCAGGGGGCGCGTGCCTGCTCAGGCTGTACTCGATCTCCCCGTTGGGACCCTGGTCGGGGTCAGTGGCTGTGACTGTCACAAGGAGGGTCCCGGGCTGGGCGTCCTCCCGAACTTCCACCGTCAGGGAGCTCTCTGCAAACACGGGGCTGTTGTCATTGGAGTCAAGGACAATGACTTTAATCACAGCAGTACCTGATTTTGGTGGCTCCCCATGATCAGTGGCTGTCAGCACAAGGTCAAAGGAGGAGTGCAGCTCCCGGTCCACCTCCTTAACCACGACGAGCTCCGCATGTCTCGTCCCATCGGAGCTGGAGACAACCTCCAGAGCAAAGTGCTCGCTGGGGGAGAGGGCGTAGGAGCAGCGGGCGTTGGGGCCAGCATCAGCATCCAGGGCTCTATCCAGCGGGATCCGTGTCCGCAGGGATGCGCTCTCTGAGATCTCCAGCTCCAGCTCGGGCGTGGGGAACCGCGGCGCGTTGTCGTTGATGTCCATCACCTGAACCTCCACGTGGATCAGGGCCGGGTTCTGGGCGGCCAGCACGTCAAAGGACACCCAGCAGGGATCACTGTGGCGGCACAGCTGCTCCCTGTCCACCCGCCCAGCCGTGCTGAGCACCCCATCCCCACTGCCCACATGCAGCGGGAACCTCCCGGGGGTCTCCATCAGCTGGAAGGTCTCGGCCGCCTCACCGCTCTCACCGCCCTCGAAGTGCTCGGCCAGGCTCCCTATGACAGTGCCCGGGGGCACCTCCTCCAGCACTCGGTACTGCACCGTGAACGTGGCCACCTCCTGGGCATCGGCGCTCAGGAACAGGTACCACCACCACAGCGCCGGCAGCCGCAGCGCCGAGCGGCTCAGCCCCAGCACGCTGCTGGCAGAGCCCCCGCGGCCCCGCCGCGCTGCCATGGGCTGTCCCGCCGGCCACCGCATCCCCGGAGAGTCCTCAGGGCCACCGCAGGGCCTCGGCATCCTCTCCCATCTCCAAGGGCCGTGGGCTCCAGCCAGAGCTTGGAAAGGAGGGGAAATCACGACCAGGGCTGATGGCTATCCCCCACACTGCCATCACCGGGGCTCCCCGGGCCGGGACAGCCCGGAGCGGAGGGACCGTCCCCGAAGCAGCCACCGGCCGGCTGGCCGGGCTGGGGATGGAGCGGCCGACATCCTATGGAAACCCCACCTACAGGAAAAGGGAGGACCGGGCTGGTACAATGCCGGGGCGGGGTGGGGGCTCGTGGGGCGGCACGGGCCGGCTGTGAGAGGGATTTCCACACACGAGAGGGTGTGGAAATGCCCTCCGATCCCAGCCTGGGGGGACCGTCACCACTGTCACCTGCAGAGCACAACTGCCCAGAAGGTGGGATTCCTGCAGGCCCTGAACCACCACAAACCTCTTGTGCTTCAGGAAGAGGTGATGGACTCCTGCTCCTTCATTGACCCAAAGCCTTGTTCCCCATGCTTTTACATCTCAGACTTTGACATATTCTCATTTTGTCTAAATCCAAGTGCAATCCCTGCTCCTTACCCTGCCTTTGGAGGGTAATGTGCCCAAGTCACCTTTCCCAGTACAAAGGTGATGATGTCACCCGTTCCAGATGGACACACCAGAATGAGCTGATGAATCAGCAGGAGCATGGCCACATCAAACACAGCCGGGAGGGCACGAGGGAAGGACGGAGGCACTAGCAGACACAGCTTGTGTCCATTCAGGCCTCTCCCCATCCCTGCATCCGTCTGTCCTGGCTGCTCCCTCTCTTGGCATGTGCTCCATCCCAGCTTGGCTCAGTACTGATTTCCCTGGCGTCACTCCTGCACCATCAAATCCCTTCTTGGCCTTATTTCAGCACCTCACCCCGAGCCCCCACCTTCAGGCTGCCCAGCTGTTGCACCGGTATCACCACAGCTGGCCAGCTGTGCACGCACAGGTAGCACAGCCTGAAGGTGTTCCATGCATTCCTCCTGAGCCTGTAGAGCCCCCAGACCCCAGGCTGGGTTTGCTTTGGTCTCAAGGTGACAGAAGGCATTCAGGACAGGGAAGTACGTCTGGAAATTTCCTTGGCTGTTATGGATCATCCTCAAGGTGTGGTTGGAGCCCCACCAGCAACATCATCTTTGTGTCTCCACACCTTCTAGGCAGCATCCAGCAGCCTCTGGTGTCCTGTGCCCACCTCGCCCTCTCCTCCTGCTTTTCCAGCCTTGATGGACATCCCTGTCCCCCCAGCCTATTCCCATCCCTCCCAGCACCCCTCACCGCTCTGGATTTCCCAGGTGAGGCTCTGCTGTCCTCACTTTTCTTTGCCGTGGTGAATTTTGATGTCCCAAAGAGCAGCAAAACCAAAGCCACGCCGGTGCCACGAGCTGTGCCCTGAACACAGCAGGAGGAAGGGATGGTGCTGGAGGGGTGGCCAAAGCCCGGTGCTATTCCTGGGCTCAGCCCCAGCTCCAGGTGACCTTTGCCAAGTCATTTCCCTGCTTTGTGCTCGCACTTCCTCCTGCACAGCCCGGGGCTCTCCCGGAGGGATGCTCCCTCTCACTCCCGCTCGCTCCCGCTGCCCACACGGAGCTCCGGGTGGAGAAGCGGATGTCTAGTAGCCCATGCCCGATTTTGGGAGGGGAGGTGGGAAGGCCACTTCCTTCTGCTGGGACTGTTATCTCTCCACCTCGTGGTTTTTTTTAATGCTTTTCCTTTTCAGGAATGGAGCAGAACAGAAGAACCATGCTGGAAGGGAAAGGAAATAAATATGATGCCCCAGGACTGTGGGGGTTCCCCGAGGAGCCCTGCCTGGGGTTTCCTTCCCCATCACCTCCCAATCTCACTGCAGAACAAGCCACTCTCCCTGAGTGTCCCGTGTTTAACCCATCACTGCCACCACAAGAGGTGAATTCCCCCTGACTCCCTGGCAGCACCCACCTGCCAGACCCTACTTGCTGCCATCCCACCCCTCAGTTGGGAGGATTCCAAACCTCCAAACCACTAATTTTCCTCCCCAAAGACAGGGACCAGGTGGGATTTTAAGTACCAGTTTGTTCAGGGAAAGGCTGGGAGGAGAAGTCACTGTCACCAGGCTGTGAGCCCCCTGAGCACTGTCCCCAGCCTGGCTGTACAGATCCCAGCACTAGTGACAGGTCTGGCCTGCCCAGGAGGAGCTGGAGGAGCTCCTGCATGAATTATTGATGATTCTTCAGGAATAAACCCCTACAGACCAGGCCTGTGACCCCCAGCCATCAGAACATTCCTAGCTGGCAGGAGGATGCTGCAAAAGCATGGCTGAGCTGCAAATCAGTGCTGTGGAGGGAGATGGACAGAGTAAAGCTGCAAGAAAATAGGAAAGAAAAACGGGGTCGAGCTGAGACTTGCCAGAAGCACAGGCACGGAAATGAGATCTGGTGCTAAAAACAAAACGTGTCTCCTCCTGTTTCCTGTTCACACCCCAGCAGGCTCCCGATGTGCTTCAGGACCTCCATGGACGCTGTGGTGGCTACAAACACAAAATACCCCCTCTAAGGTTCAGACTGCACCTGAACCCTTTCATTTAAATCTCAGGAAGAGCCTCAGCTACACTGAATTCTTACAGCACTTCATGCATTCACTGTGTGCAATGCTTCCTTCAGCTCCTGCCCAATGCTGTCAGTGCCCAGAGCGGCTGGAAATGCCATTTTCAGGAATGCCAACCTGGGTCTCTGCAGCTCAGCTGCTCTCCAGGCTCCATGGCAGGGCACAGGCACACTCTGAGCTCCCAGGGGTGCGGAGCTGTGCTGGAGGCACCACTCTCCCTGTCCATCACCTGGCAGAGAGCAGCACCACCAGGTTATTTCAAGCTCCACTGCACAGCTGGAGGTCTTCAAACTTTGTCATTTTGGGCTGACACAGTGCTAGCCTGGGACCAGGAGCTGTGCCACAACACAGCAGGGAGCGGAGGGCAGCTCGAAATGAGAGTGAAGAGGCTTTTTCACATCTAATAATTTTCTCTGATGAAGACAGGCTGAGAGCTGGGGATGTTCGCCTGGACAAGAGGAAGCTCCAGGCAGAACTTGAAGCCCTTTCCAGTGTCTAAGGCCTCCAGAGCTCCAGGAGGGTTTGGGCACCGCTCCCAGGCATGCCTCAGGTGGGATTGTTGGGGTGTCTGTGCAGTGCCAGGAGCTGGACAGGATGATACTTGTGGGTCCATTCCAACTGTGGATATTCTGTGATTCCATGAATTTTCAGCCTTTCAAAGACAGCCTTTGCTCCTCTAGAAGTGTCACTCCCTTTTCAGTGGGCCAACAATCCCTCCCTGAGCATGAGATGCGTGAGGTGCAGCTGCACAAGGGAGCCCAGAGCCTTCCCCGTCCCCAGCTGCCTGCAGGGACCTGCGGGGCTCCTGGGGGCCCTTTCTCTGGAGGAAAGGCGTGAATCCCCCTCTCACACCAGGTACGGAGCTCTGCAAGAGATGGAGGGACCTTCCCTTGGGGTGGCCCATCTCTCCCTGAGCTCGTCCCCATACAACCAGCAGGTGACGCCGGCTGAAGGTGACCTCGCCGTGCCACCCGCTCCAGCCTGGCCCGGGCTGCTCATCCTCCACCACCATCACCAAGCACCCGGGAGTCCTTGCGGGCTCCTCCAGCGCTGCCCGCCCGGAGCTCCCGGTGCCTCCGAGGCCGGGGAAGGCGCAGTCCCGGCGGTGCCTGCGCTGTGCAGTTGGATCCCTCCACCACGAGAGCCCACTGCTGCTCCGCGCTGGGCTCCGCCGCTGTCCCCGCCTGTCCCCGGCGCCGCCCGAGGGGCTGGGGGTGCTGAGCCCCCCAGACTCCCCCCACAGCGGGGCTGCCACCACCCTTCCCCCGGCGGACGGTCCCGGGGGGCTCCGCCGCCCCCAGCCCTGCAGGGAGGCTTGGGCGATGCTGCAGCTGCCTCCCCTCTGTCGGGCACGGTTTTCGGGTGCTTCCCTCGGTTTCACACGATTTTAGGGTGTTTCCCCTGGTTCTGCAGAGTTTCAGGGCGTTTCCCTCGCTTTCACACGATTTTAGGGCGTTTCCCTGAGTTTTACACGATTTTAGGCAACACTGCAGCATCACAGCAGTCTCCCCCAAACTCTGCTGTACCCCCCCCCCCAAACCCTCCTCTGGGGGGGTTGTAGAGGTGCCTCCCCTCCTGCAGGGCAACACCTTAATTAGGGGAGGAAATAAAAGGGGATGCGAGTGATCCCTGATGAGGACAGAGTTAATTACCGATGTAGCAGCTCCTGAAAGCTTCTCCAGGCAAAAACCTGGTTTTGAGCAAAGCAGCTCCTGCCTGCCGGGCTCCAGGAGCTGCCCTGCACTGAGGAGACGATAAGGAGAGTTATTGTTGCTCCGTGCTCATAAAAGAATTATTATTAAGGAGGGGAAGAAAGTTGTAAGTGAAGTAAATTGGGCCAGGCTGGGTGTTTGAATAGACAGGAATAATGTTATGGTAATGTCATGCACGGCTCTGCTGCTCCAGGACCCTGATGTGTTTTATAAAGCCTGGTGCTACAAAAAGCAATTCTGTGAGCAGAGAGAGGGAGAGCTGGCCAAAGAGAAACGAGGAGAAGCTGTAAAAATGATGTTTTATTGTGTGGGAGAAAGCAATGAGTTGAGATCTAACCCTTGATGTCCTTCTGGAGGAGAAAGCTGGCAGCATATTGTCGCTCGCTTGTATGATTTAATTTGCTATTCTAAGTCTTACAGTAATTTCTTTCCTGTGCTCCAAAAGCTTGTATCTACATTTCTGTTTGCAAATGAAAGAACTCCCCAAGGCTGGGGCTTCAGGGCTGGATCTTCCCAGAGTGCAGGGGGCTGCTGACAGGATGGGGGCAGGGGGCACCCAGCAGCACCACCTTCCACTGCCACCTTGATTTGATTTTAGTTTGACAGCCCAAAACACCTGAACAACAGCCCAGGGTGCGCTCCCTGTGCTGCACAGGGTAAGTGATGGATCCGGGCCCTGGCACGCTGTGACATCAATCAGACCTTTACGAGTCCCCAGCAGCTGCAAATCAATAAGTGCCAGCAATAATTACCCATTTTGTCTTTCTCTTTATTAATATTTAGACGTGTTTAATCTTTTCTCTCTAAACATGACGTTTCCCTGCTGTGGGTGTCCTTCAGAGGGAGCTGCCAGAAAAGTTCCTGTTCCTCTAATTAAAGGCTTTGTGCTGGATGGAGCTGCTCCCTGAGCAGGAATGGCACAGCCACCAAAGCTGGGGACAACCCTGCTGCCTCAGCCAGGGCAGGTGACACTGGCTGATGTCCCCAGGAGGAGGGTGCAGCCTCTCTGGGTGTCACAGTGCAGATCTTGTGATGGTCACAAGGGGCTTTCTCCAGCTCTTGGTGGGGGTGACCACAATCTACAGATGTCATTTAAAGAGATCATGGAATGGTTTTGGTTGGAAAGGACCTTCAATCCCATCCAGTGCCACCCCATGCCATGGGCAGGGACACCTTCCACTGTCCCAGGCTGCTCCCAGCCCTGTCCAGCCTGGCCTTGGGCACTGCCAGGGATCCAGAGGCAGCCACAGCTGCTCTGGGCACCCTGTGCCAGGGCCTGCCCACCTCCAGAAAGGATTTCTTAATTAGGAGAAGTCCCTAGAGGTGATTATCTCCTCAGGGGTGCTGTTAGGGATACACATTGCAAAAAAAGTCCTCTTTTGACATGGAAAGTGGAGGAAGACTCCAAGATTTTCAATGGAAATGACAGTCCTTATCTCCTCTAACAAGGTGTGAGAGAGCTGATAATGCCCTATCAGCCCTGGAAAACAAATAGGAACAAATTCAAAACAAAAAACAACCCTCCCAAAAAGTAATATAAATTATATTTGTTGCGGAGACAAAAGGTTTCCAGCAAGTCCAGCTTTAAAGCAAGAAAAGAGATGGAAATAAGTGAGAGGAGGGATCCTGAAGCATCTGGCATGTTGGGAATACCTCCAGCACCTGGAGGAACAGGTAAAGCCATCTCTTGTCCATCTGTGCCCACAGGGATCTGTGCCAGGGATCTGAGGGCAGACACAAACCTGGCTTTTCCAGCATGGGAGAGGTGGAATCTGTATCCTGATTTCTGGGGCTGTCCAGCAGAATGAATCCTCGAGGGAATCTCAGAGGCTGCTCCCTCCCCAGGCACTGCAGACACTGAGGTCCTGCACCCACCACGGGAGGAGAAACTGAGACTGCAGAGATCCCAGTGCCTGCAGCAGCAGAGACCCCAGGGCTGAACAGGGACCGTGCTCTGACAGCCCCAGGAGCCTGCAGGGCTTCGGTTTCACCTCTCCTGATCCCTCTGTGCCACCTCAACAAGGTTCTCCACAGGGTGACAGAGCCACCTCAACACCACCCCACTGAGGGTGACAGTGCCAACCCCACCATCGCTCCCCCCTTGGGACAGCACTCAGGGATGGGGACAGAGAGATGACCACAGTGAGGGTGACCTCAGGTCTCCCCATCCCTTTGCACAGAGATGCTGCAGGCTCTGCCCAGAGTCACATGAGCTTCCCCTCTGGTGCCAGCACATCCAGATATCCAGCCAGCTGTGATGTGCCATTATCACCTCTTGCCTCTGCTGTGTCACCGCTCTTCTCTCACCCACTTCCAGTGGGGACAGGACACGTGTCACTGGCTCCACCCAGCACGGAATCAGGAGCTGCATCCTCTGCCCTCCTCTCCTCTGGCTGTTTGCCCGAGGGGCTGGGGGGGCTGGCAGGGGCAGGATCATGTTCCAAACCCCCAGTGTGGGAAAAGGGGCTGTGGCATGAGGCAAAGAGGGGCTGGAAGCTCCTCTGTGTCATATAAACATCTAATGAGGACACCGTGAGTGTGGAAACATCTTTCACTGGAAAACAATTCCAGATGATGCAACTTCCAGCTACTGCCAGGGGAACGAGCACAGCCGCAGAGCTCCCCAGCTGGGGCAAGGACCAAGGCAGCTCTGCTGGCCGCTCCCAGGCAGTGTGGGACAGGTAAAACCAGGACAGGTAAAACCAGAAGAGATGCTAAAGCTGTCCCACATAGGCTGAGCCAGCCCCAGAGCCCAGGCTGGGACCCAGCTCTTGCCTGGGGACAGTGACACCCCTGAGCTGTACTTTTGGGGGCTGGAGATGGGTCTTGAACCTCCTGGCTGAGCATTCCTGGGGCCAGACACGGGTCTGGGGCGGTGCAGCCTCTGTGTCTGGGCAGCAGCGAGTCCCGGGATACCCAAACATCCCATCCCAGCTTTTCCGGTGGGACACGTCCCTCGAGCCCTGCCCAGGTGGCCCCAGGCTGTGTCACAGGTAGGTGATCTCGATGACATTGGGCTCAGCACTCCCGTGGGGAAGGTGGTGGTTGCAGGAGCAGTGGCAGGTCACTCTAGCCGAGCCCATCTTCCCGTGGGCATCCAGGCGCCTCCAGTCCGTGAGGAGCACGCTGTCCATGTGCTGGGCCATGGGCTCGTGGTGCAGCGTGACCTGCACCGTGCGCAGCTGGGGGCCGTAGTGCACCACCAGCACGATGAACACGGCCAGCAGCACGAAGAGCACGACGATCACCGAGATCACCGGCAGCGCGTCCGATTTCTTGGTCACGCTCTTGACGATGGAGACGGGGGTGAAGGCAGCCATGTCCTGGAGCTCGGGCTGTCTCAGCTGGCTGCCGGGCACCGAGGCGTTCATGGCTCAGCGGGGTGACCTGGCACGGGACACAGGCGATGACCACCGAGCTGAGCCCGTCCCTATCCTCATCTCTGCCCTCGAACCCGCAGCTCCTGCCTGCACGTGCAGCTGCCAGGGAATGGGACAACCCCGTGAGCGTCCCCTCCCTCGGGCTCGCAGCACGGGGGAAGTTTTGGTGGTGAAGTCTGGGGCTTGCAGGATGAGGCAATCCCTGCATCCTCCTGTCCTGGGCGCCTTTGGACACTACACCTGGCTCTTGTGGGGAGCCCTCTGCCCTCCTCTCTCCACCCCCAGCCCCACGGACCTGATCCAGGAACAAACCCCACGGGAACCTCCCAGGGGGACCCAACCCCATCAGTCGTCTTTCGCAAGAGACAAGATCCCGTGGAGCCAGCACGGGTGGGAGCAGGCAACAATGGCAAAAGAAGGAAGGAGAGCCCTGCCAGCCCCACGGGGTACCTGGGTGTCCTTGCTGCCTGGGAATCATCATCTCCGGCGGCGGGGCTGGGAAGCTGCCGGCGGGGCGAGCAGGACGAGCCGCGGGCTGGTTCTCCGGTGAAGGTGCAGCCGGACTCACCTCGGAAGTTGCCACGTCACGGCCCGGCCCCGCCGCCGCCGGGACTCCCCGGGGCACACGCGGAGCGCCCGCTCATCCCGCGGGCAGCGCCGCTCCCGTCCCGGCCGCTGCCACATCAGCGCTGCCGCCCTGCGACCCTCCTGTCCCCCGCGGCGGGACAAGGGCCCTTTTGTCCGGGGAGAAGCACCCTCCCTTCCCCCTTCGGCTGCAGGAAGCCTCCTGGCTGCCACCGGCGGGGCGTGAAAATTGAATGTGGTGAAGGAATGGGTGTAAAAAATCCCCTTCGGCCTGTGAGCTGTTTGCACAGCCCGGCACACCCACGCTGTGCTCCAGGCTGGAAGGGCCCTGTCCCCAGGCATGGCACAGCCCCCGGGGATGATGGGGGTCCCACTGCTGCAGAATTTACCCATTTGCCAGCACGGCTGTGGGGTGAGTCCATGGGGAGCTCTGGATGCTTTGGGCCCCCAGTTCAATTGTTGGACTCAATGATTTTGGAGGCTTTTCCAACCTAAAGGATTGTGTGAGCTGCTGGGGGTCACAGGCAGGAGCCAGAGCCAGGTCAGGGCTGGCACATCCCTCCCCTCACACGTGTCCCCACCCTGCACACAGGTACATCCCCCTGGCCCAGGGGTGCCGTGTGTCACACTCTCTGCCCAGCAGTGACATTGAGCACATCGCAGAGCAGAACATATGGATCTCTCACAGTTTCAGCTGTTACAAAACAAATCTTCCCATCCTTCCACCCCAAAACACCACTGCTCTTACCTGCAGGCTCTCAGCAGACAGGCTGGGGTGAATATTTGGGCTCTGTCCTTCCTGCACTTGGGGAGGACAAGATGGGAAATGCCTTTTCTCGTCCAGCAGAGCATCCAGAAGAGATTCAACTGCGTGTGAGCTTCTGGGTATTTGCACTCATTTCAGGATCCAGTAAAACCTTAATCTACAGCATAATCTCTGAGCGTCACATCTGTGCAAGGGACAAAAGGATGGGGGGGGGGGGGCTGCTGGAAGGGGGTTTCTCCCAGCAAGGCTGCTGTGGAGGCCACCAGCCTTGGGCCTGGTGGTTTTCCTGGGGGCTTGGAGGGGTTGGAAGACACCCATGGAATGTGAGGAGCTGTGCCATGCATGGGGGATGATTCCCACCAGTGCTGCTGCTGTCTGCCAGCTGTAGGAGCAAGGATCCTGCTGGCAGCACAGGACACCCTTGATGCTCTCTATGCAGTGAAGGAGAATCTCCTTGGCCTTTGGCTGAGGCTCTGTGGCTTTTGGGGGCTGTGGGAGGCGCCTGGACAAACCCCTCAGACCAGCAGACAGAATCCTCTGGCTGTGCATCCTGAACACCCACACAGACCCCCCAAGAAGGACACAGGAGCCTTTCCTAGGTGAGGACACTGAAATGCTTCTCCTCCTGCAAACACCACTGACACCCAGCACAGGATAAACCAGAACCTCTGGGGTTCACACTGTGACAGGCAGGACCTACACAGAGCAGCACAACACAAGGTCAGGGCCAAGAAACAAAATGCCTGAGCCCCTTGGTCTGGATGGGGGCAAAACCAGCCCAGTTTTCCAGTTCCTGCCCTTCTCCAGGAACTGGGAATGAAGTAGGTCCAAGACTAGCATGTGCTGTGTGTCCTGCAGGGAGGGAGGCTGTGCTGCCAGAAGAGGAGCCCCCCAAAGCCACCATCCCAAAGCCACCATGCCAAAGCTGGCACGTCCCCCTGCCCAGACTCGCTGGAGCTGCCCAGGTAGGCACAGGGTACAGGCAGGCCCAGCTGCTGAGCCACCTTGGCCCCACAAGGAGCAGTTATCCTAAATTCCTCATGGATATGTAAGAAACCTCCCCTCAGGTGCTGGGGAGGCTCCTCCAGCAGCTCTTACCCCAGGGAGGCTGATGTGGGGGGGATGGGACCTGGGGCACATCGCACCACACACAAAACACCTCCCAAAAAACCCCGGCACCGTAAGGAAGGCGCTGAGGCCCAGAGCAGGGCATCGCTCCGAGCGGGACCGAACCCCGGCAAAGCCCGGCGAGGTTTCCTCTGCCGCCGGTGAGCGATGTCTCACATCCTCCCCGGCCATAATGGGCTGAAAAACACAGTTCCCCTGTGGATTGAGCCCGTTTCCTCCTATTCTTTAACAGGAAGCTGTGTGAGAGTCAGCCCAGGCAGCCGAATCGCTGCTCGCGGTCCCTCCCGGGATGGCCAGAGGCTCCGCGAGCCGCAAAGCAGCGCGGAGATGCCGCTCGCGTCCCTCCATCCCCTGCTCTGGCTCCTCCTGCTGCTCCCAGGTGAGCTGCTCCGCACCCCGGCGAGCACCAGGCGCTGCCGGACGGGGAGATTTGGGGGGCCCGGGTCCGCGGGGGGCTCCAAAAGCAACGGGGCAGAGGCTGGGAGCTGCCACGGGACAGCTCAGCCTTGCAGCTCAGGGGTGGCAGCAGTCGGGCTGCTGGGAAAACGTGGTTTTGTCACGTTTACAGGGTTTATTTGGCACTGCTGGAATACAAAGATTTGTTTGCAGGTTAATGAAAGGAGTGCTTCTGCCGAGGTGTTTGGAGCAAGTGACTTTTGTCAAGAAATAGTCAAGGAGGAATGTTTCAATGTACAGGACATTGTTTTCCTCAAAAATACTTTTTATTTGCACTTTTTGCTCTCATTAGTATCAATACAAAGCCCCATGCAAGGCTCATGCAGAGCACATCTTGTCCTTGCTGTAATAATTCTGCTGCTTTGGGGTAATTATTCTTTAGCTTCTCTTTCCCATCTGAGCCGAGGTGTGGGATGAAGGAGCTGGTTTCCTGCTCCAAAGGATGACAGGTTGCTTTTCCCTGCATTGTCAGGCCCCTCTTCCTTTGCTGACAGCTGTAGTAGCTGGGAGCTGGAATAGATTCAAAGGAATATAAAATAATGTGTCTCCAACTTCGAGGTTTTATCATTAAACCATAGAAGCTGCCTCGGGTTACAGCCACTGTGCTGGTAATAATGGGATTTTTAAAAGGCAGAGAATCATAGAATGGTTTGTGTTGGAAAGGAAAGATCATCTCATTCTGTAGAATATAGAAACCAATTCAGTTTGTAGCTGTATAATTCCAAGAAATAAGAGCACACAGATTGGAAATTTTCTCTCTTTATTAGAGGCTAACACTGCTGAGGGGGGATTTGTGCCTGGGATCAAGAGCCAGGATCACACCAAGGGCCTTTGAGTGCCTTGGCCACCCTGTGACACTCCTTAATGCCCACCCAGAATGCTGCTTTTCCTTTTAAAACTGCTCAGAAGGGCTTTTATGGGGCAGCAATGGCACAGAGGGGGTCAGGCTCCTTCCCTGGCTGGGCTGTACCATGCCAAGGTCCACGGAGTGGGAATCCCAGAGGCACTGCCCAGAATCCCAGAATTCCAGCTTCCAGGAGCACCTAGTGCTGCAGTACAGGTGGAAGGGATGCCACCCTCCATCCTTCAGTCTCGACAGCATCACTGTCCTCTCAAAGCCACCTGTCTAAAATCAGGGGCAGGGACCGTCCCGCTCCATGGTCACAGCACCGTCACACCTCTCCCACCAAACTGGCCTTCCCTGGAATGTCCTGCCTCCCTCTTCTGCGCTGATCCAACAGCCCCAACATGGCTTTTTAATTTAATTTTCAATTTTACAGCAAGTGCCAAAGGTGGTGCAGCCCCTGGGGGAAGCTTCTGCACAAGGCAAAGCAGCAGCTTAGGAGAAAGGCAGTCAGGCTTCATGGTGCCACTGGTTTGCTGGCACACCAGCAGCTGGAAAAGGGAATTAGGCGCTCTGGAACAAGGCTCCCTGCCCTGGGGGAGATGGATGTAACCTTGAGGAGACACAGAATCAACTTAGGCTGAACACTAACACCTGCCTGGTCCCACACAGGCCTTTCTTGCTTTTGCTTGGTGCAAATTCAGTATTTTGTTATTTTATCATTTCCTAAATTAAATTTCTCCATTCTCATGGTTATTTCTGAAGGGAGGTTCAAATAAGGGAAGTTCAAACTGTTATTTTGAAATTGCTGAATTGGGAAGGTCTGGCACATTTCCAATTTGGTTTTCCTTGTCCTAGAAACACTTAGCAGAAAATTTGTCCAAACAAACCTCTTCCTATAGACCCTTTCAATTACAATGGGAAGGCGTTTTCCAGACAAAAGATTTCCACTGAAAAAATGCCTCCTCAAAGCTGATGAAAACCCAGCAGGATTTCCCACTGTTGTTGTTCCATCCACTGCTCTCCTTATCTGTGCCACAGCCTGTGGATGGATAATGCCACGAGAAATGTGGTATTTCAAAAGCAGATGTGTTTTGAGATATATTTTCGATATAATCAAAAAGATGGGGTGCAGTTAAAGGACCGGCACCCGGATTCCAGACTTGCATCCTCACACCAGGGCATCCTAAAGCAGATTTCTCGGCCAAGGGCGAGGCCAGCCCAGCCCTGAGGCGGTGAACAAGGAAGAGAAAGCAGGAGGTGGTTTGGAGAAATGTTTGCTCACACAACAAACTTCGGTAACATGAAACCCCTCGGTGACTCTGCAGATCTGAAGCAGCAGTTTCCAGGAATTCTGTCCCATTTACAATAGGTGAGTCAACAACAGGTGTCCTTGCAGAAGGTGGTGCTGGTGTCCCAAAGCCAGGAATGTTCCTGCTGGGAAGCCAGGCTGGAGAAGGGAGCTGGGGCTTCTGCAGCACCAGCAAAGTCCCAGCTGGGAGCTCTCCTGGCCCCAGTTCCCGGAGGAGCCCACCCAGCATGACCCAACCACCTCAACAGAGGAGAAGCTCCCATGTGAGTCCAGAGCAGGCACCAGGATGGTCAGAGGGATGGAGCCCCTCTGCCATGGAGCCAGGCTGGGAGAGCTGGGGGTGCTCACCTGGAGAGGAGAAGGCTCAAGGGAGAGCTCAGAGCCCCTGCCAGGGCCTAAAGGGGCTCCAGGAGAGCTGGAGAGGGACTGGGGACAAGGGATGGAGGGGCAGGACAAGGGGGAATGTCCTTAAGCTGAGGGAGGGCAGCTCTGCAGGTGGGGTCTCACCCAAGCAGGGCAGAGGGGCAGAATCCCCCCTGCCCTGCTGCCCACACTGTGGGGATATGAGATGTGGGGGATACATGAAGAGTTAGGAAATGTGGGTCATTCACCCAAAATCTGGACTCAGATGAATTGTCAGGCCAAGATGCTTTACCTGGCCTGTAGCTGTTGCTGCTGTGAGACTGGAACCTCTTCCAGGCAGGGTTATTCTTCAAGTGCTCCCCTGGTACTCAAGCCAGGACACTCAAGAAAAGCAGGTAGAAAGAACAGGAATTCTGAGAAGTCCCTTAGCCACCAACCCAGCCACTTTCACACCTTGTCTAGTGAACCAGCCCCAGCAGATCACATTTCTGCTTGGTGGTTCATAAACACCACAGAGCAGCACTCAAATAAACCTGGGGAATCCCAGAATCACTGGAAAGAATAATCAGTTTAGGAAGAAACTTGGCAAGTCTCCTCTGTAAAGTGCTTTGAGCTCTGCTAATAAGTAATATTATTTTAAAACTGTAGGTAGGCAAAAAGCACAGGCTGGGCTCTGGGTCCCATCAAGGTTGGATTGGTGGTGCCCCCATTTTTCAATTGCACTGGGCATGGAGTGATTTGCCCTCCAAAATCCCAGACCCAGCTCCAAACCTGAGGAGCAGCATGGCCAGGAGGACAGGACCCACACCACCAGGAGCAAACCCAGATCTCTAAAGTAAGCAGGACAGGAGAAAAATTGAACCAGTGAGCAGCTGGGAGGGTGATGGAGCAGCAACCTGGTGGAGCAGGGGTGGTGCAGCCAGGATTAAAACCAGGCTGCTTTTCCTTCCAGGAACAACCCCTTCACATGGAAAAACCAGCCCTGGGCAGCACAGGGGTGCAGCAGAGCCTCTCTGTGCTCACAACTTCCCCACATTGTTTGTCTCCCGGGTTGTTTCTACATCCAAGCGGGTTTTAATTGCCTCCCACTAAGATCTGCTTCCAGACTGGCTCACCAGAGAGGAGCAGGGAATGTGGTGCTTGGAGAGGATGCCCAGGCCCAGCCCTTGAGGACAGGCAGAGGAAGGCAACGATTAATTTTAATTGCTGATGAGATCCGGGATTAATTCCCGGCTCTCTAAACTTTCCATAACACTTTGACTGAGTCATTATAATTCAGAACATCTTGGCAGCCAGTTGCCAACCCCCCCCCCCCCCATGCCATTTGGGTATTAGGCACTTGAACACTTCTGTGGATCTGGCCCTGATTTGGGCTGTCAGTTATCCACCCTGCAGAACAACACTTTTCCTCTCTCTCCTCCACAATTCCCACCCAACCTGTTCTGCTGTGAGACCGTCAAGGCAGAGACACCTTATTTAGACACTTAATAAAATAGGACCTAGGCTTTGGCAGGACTCTCTGCTTTCCAGGTGTCCTAAAAGAGGATTTCTTTCCATATGGAAATCCTAAGAATTGGGTGCCATTTACTGCTGCTGTGTTTCACCCAGGAAACAGCTGCACCTGTGTTAAGTGGTTGGGTTTTCTTTTTCTTAGGTCATCTGACAGAAGTGCCGATATCTGAGTTGCAAAGCCTATTTTTAGGCTTGCTGGATCTCTTTCCTGAAAGTGTTTTCAAGCTCAGGGTGAGACGGAGGTGCAGCCCTGCCCCATGGGCTCTGCAGGTGGGACATCCCCCAAAATTGCCAGGGAAAGGATGAGCCGAGGGTTCCTTGTCACTGGGAACAGACGTTCCCTCCCCATCAGCAGTTCTCAGCAGACAGGAGCAGTCCTTGTGACTCTCCACCAGTGCCAGTGGTCCTTCCCAGTGACTCCAGCCCTCCATGAACACAGGCTGGACGCCTGAGCCTGATCTAAACCCTGCTGAAACTTTTCCAACAACTGGCTCAGATCTCTATAGGAGGCCCTGGCAAAGTCTGGAGGTTTAAAGTATCCCTCTTTTTGGTCAGCAGCTGGAAAAGAAAAAAACTTTAAATGTCTACAATTGCCAAAAATAATACCAAAGCAGAAATACCTAAAATTCACCTGTCTTTTAGTTGACATCACCCTCTGTGTGCTGAGGAGTGAGAGGGGTGAGCTGCTGGATTTGGGACTCTCTCAGCTGCCATGAGAAAAGGCTCCAGGTCAGTCTAGACACACCTAGCCCCACAGAAAAACAACTGCCAAAACCAGAAATCCAAAATTCTCCTGTTTACCCTTTGGAAAAATGAATGGGAAAGCAGCGAGAGTGAAGTGCAGCTGCAGCCCCGACGCGCTCCTCTGCAGCCCCGCAGCTCCTCTGGCTAACTGGACTTTCCCATGACAGCACGAGCACAAAGCCGTATTTCCCATCGTAAATCCCTCAGCCAGCTCCCAGTCTCCACCCAGGACTGCACAATCCAGCTGTAAATCCTTTGCACCCAAACACGCAACGAACTCCTTGGCAGTGCTTGCCCTTGTGGAAGGGCTTTGATATTTATTGCAATTCCAGCTGCGCCAGCCGTGTCCTGATTATTGCTGGGAGCTGTTTCTACAGCCAGGGCTCTGCGTGCTGGCAGCAGCCCTGGGAGGGAATGGTTTCCAGCTCCAGGATCCCCCGGGATATCTGCAGGGAACTGTGACACGTGGCGCGTTGTGTTCACCCCATCCTGCTGCCCAGCCCCACAATGGGAGCTTGCTCTCATCCTGCCTTGCACAGATCCACCCTGCTCCTGTGGGACCGGGGATGCTGAGCACCATCCCCAAAAGAAAACACCCAATAGAACAGGGCTTTTGCTTATTTGAGTTGGCAGGGAAGGCACAACAAGCAGCAGTGGCCAGAAGCCGGAGCCAGGCCTGCTGCACTTTGAAATGAAGTGTGGATGTGTTTAGAGAAGGCAGGGCCGTTTATTCCGGAGCAGAATGCCAGAAGGGATCTCCAGCCCTCAGTCTCTCCAGAGCAGGGCAAGCATAGCCCAGCCACAGAAACTCTGGGAACTGAGCAGTGGGAAAAAAAAACCTGCTTTTTCATCTTTTTTTACAATAACCACAAGGTTTAGGTTTGCAAACAGAGAACTTCAGAAGGTCTCCAGTGTGACCCTCAGTGACAGGATGAGCTGCAGTGAAGAAAATGTTGAGTACAACAATTTCCTCCTGTCCAAGAGATGCTGGAGCTCACCCATGGATGGACCCATCAGGGATGGCAGAGCAGAGCAATGTCACCTCTCTCGCCCTCAGCTTCCTCCCATCTCCAGAGGCTCTGTTCAAGCTCTCAGATTTCTCCTCATCTGCACCAAAATGGTGGAATAAATGTCCAGCTGAGCACCTTCACTTCCCTTTTTCCTTTGGCAAAGGCTGAGTGTAGACAGCAGCTCTTTCTGCAGCAATTGTGGGTGCTTCCACCATGTCCATGAAAAAGTACCTGGGAGCATTTCCATAAGAGTGCCACAGCTACTTCTCCCCTCAGGAAAACTTGGCAATGGTTATTGCAAGGGAATTTTGGAGAAAGGGGAGCTGTGTGAGTCTGGCAGCTGCTGGAGGATATTGACCCCATGACGATCTCAGCACTTTATTTTTTATGCTGAATGTAGAGAGTATCTTAAGGCATTTGCAAACCAATGTCCAGAATCATCCCCCTTCCTCAAAAGAAGCATCTCTACCTCTGGAAGGGCAAACATGTGCTAAAACATTCTTTTTTTTCCCCATTATATTAATTGATTTAGTAGGTGATAGTAGAGCTGCTCATAACCCTGTCTCTTACTGCCCTGATGCCTTGTGCAGGCTGGCCTAGAGCAGAGACTGGACAGAGTTAAACAATAAAGTAGGGATTTATTAGGAGGCTTCAATGGATCCACCTTGGGCAGCACAAGAGCCCAGCCAGGGCTACACTCCAGATGAACAAAAATGGTCACAAAATGCACGACCGGTCACGGGGTCTGTCAGTTTTATAAGTTCTGCTCCATTTGCATATTGGAATTAATTGTCAAATTACAGCTCCAGCCCATGACATCCCATCTTTGTTTTTCTCTCTTCAGTCCATGTTGTTTGTGCTCTTGGACCTGAGATTTGAATCATTTGTCCTTGGGCCCCAGCTAGAGAAGGAATTGTTTTTTCTCCCTACTCTGTGCAGAGAGCTCACCATCCCTAATGTGAAGCCCAGACCCACAGATTAAAGCAGCACAGAATGTGAAAAATACAAAAGCTAAAAACTGAGGCATCACCCTGATGCTCCTTTAAGTTGCTCTTCAAAATCTCCAGGGAAGGATATCCCATAAATTCTCCATCACAATCACTCCTAGCACCTCACTAGGCCTTTGCTAAGACAGGTTCCTATTTCCCAGCCTTCCTTTTCTTTGCTGCACATAAAGGTCCTTAGTTCCTGATCCTGCTCCAAATGGAGTTAGAAAATCAACCAGACCTTTGCTCTCTGTGTGATTAAAGACCTGATCCTGTCTCCTCTTTCATGACTGAACAGGACATTTTCCCCAGCCTGCTGCCCAGTAAATTAGAAGAGAAAAGGTCTGAAAAGTCCAGTCTGATTTTCACAGTCAAGCCATGTCTGGGAATAAACCACATTTTATTATGTATTCACCATGGTTTACACACTTCCTGTCTGGCTGGGATCACTGTCATAAAGCCTCAGACACAAAAACAATTACGGCTCCAGAGCAATTCCATGAGGAAAATGAGATCAGTCAGGAACTCCCTACACCCAGAGGGTGTTGAGGGTGAGCTCTGAGCCAGACCCACACTCAGTGCTCAGGGTCTTCTTCCAGACACCCCTCCCTGTCCAGGCCCTCAGCCTCCCCAGGCACCAGCAGCTCATGGACCACCCCCAGAGTTTCATCTACACCACCCCTACAGCTCCTGGCATCAAATCCTGGAATCACAGAGTGGTTTGGGATGGGAGGGACGCTAAAGCTCATCTCATTCCACCCCCTGCCATGAGCAGGGACACCTTCCACTAGCCCAGAGTGCTCCAATCCCTGTTCAGCCTGGCCTTGGGCACTCCAGGGATCCAGGGGCAGCCACAGCTGCTCTGGGCACCCTGTGCCAGGGCCTGCCCACCCACCCAGGGAGAATTTCCTTCCCGGAGAGTAGGTTCTGGCTGAAAACGGGCACTGCTATGCCTTGGCTGGTGCTGCCCTCCCCTGCACCCCTGCAAAGGCACTGCTCCCACCACAGAGCCCTGAGGCATCATTAGGGGACAGTGTGCTGGAAGGATTCAACCTTCCCTGCTGTCCCTTTCTGCCCAAATCCGTTTTCTCCCATGGGACTCTGGCGAGATGGATCACCAGGGCAGTTAGATTCAGCTGCTTTCTGTACCTGTAGTGTCATTTCTGCCATTACACTTAACCATGGAGAGCACCAGGGTCACCAGCAATAACCATTTGAAAATCCCAATTAGGATGTACATTCCAGCAATGACAGACTCAAAGTCACCTTCCCAAAGTTAAACCAGCTGGGTTGGATTTGAGCATTTAAAGTGTATTTATATTTTTCAGATCTTGTGCTAGAGTGTGGGACATTTCTTTCTCCCATTTTCAAGGGCAGCATTTTTAATTACCATCTCATCTAACCCTTGGGGTTGGACTAGATGACCTTGAAAATTCCCTTCCAAACTAAAATACTCTGTTCTGTGACTCCATAAGCACAGGACCCTGGGAGCTGGGGCTTACAGGAAAATATCACAGATGCTGAGAGTAGGAAATGTGAGGGATTGAGGCAGAGATGCTTTGTCATGAATCCAAAAGAAAAGCAAACAAGCCAAACAAAGCCCCCTTTCAGCTGAGGAACTGGGGATCCAGTGAACACCTACAACCTTGTATAGACCTGTACAGGGAAGGCAGGTCCTGAGGGCTGCAGCTCCCTCCAGACTCACAGCCCTAGGCTTCAGTTTCCCAGGACTCACAGGATAGGAAGGAGAACAGTCCCATCAGCTCCTGGAAGCCTTTACAAACCTCATCCATCCATTCCTTAAGGTCTCAAGGGAACAAAGTGTTCAGATCCTCTGAAGAGCACCAGAATACAGGTCACACACCCTGCTGTGCCAGGGCTGGGCTGAAGCAAACAGCTCACGGGGAGGGAATGACCCCATGGATTTCTGTGGCCCTCCAAAGGGGAGGAGGGCATTTATCCTGGCCGGATAAACTCCATTACTAATTTACTCAGAGCCTGATAGTTTTACACTCAGTAAAACTTCTCTGCTACTACTTCTCTGCTAATGCTTTTGGGGCAATCCCATATTTCCAAGTCATTCCGACAGAAGATGAGGAAAACCCAAACCCCACAAGGAACACGAAGAGCAGTGTGTTAGTGACCACCACAGATCAGCACCACTCACCCTCTGCTCTTTTCTTTCAGGTTCCACAGCTCCCACTAACTCCTCCACCCCCACTGGAACAGGTACCTCTGCTTGTGATGTGCTTTATGTGCCTCTTTGGATGTGGATGCGCATGGAAACGGGGGGGATGCAAATTTGGGGAGAAGCCCCAAATGGGACCCTGATTCCAAACTCCCATCTGTTGAGGGATCTTCTCCCAAGATCCTGCCTCTGCCGGCCCCATCCATCAGCAGTCACCCCCAGACCTCCAGGGGACATGGAGGGCACTGTGCCCCAGGGGGTGACCTGGTTTGTCTCCCTTTTGTCCAGAAGGGTGACCAGGGCTGTGTTCCAGGAAGCCCGGGGAAAGCAGAGGGATCCTGCCTCCTCCTTTGCTCCCTGTTCCCTAGCAGCAGTGGATCCATGGAGCTGGTCCCTGCAGCCACACAAGGGACAAACCCTCTCCTCAGCATCTCTTGTTCTCCTCACCCTTTCTGCTCTCATTGGCTACCATGGCCCCTTTCTGGCCCATCTCTAACCCTCCCTGTGGGATCCCACCAGCCTGGAAATGTCACCTCCGTGCCTCTGCTTGTGTTCCAGGTCCATCCCAACCAACAACACCCAGCCCTGAAGCCAAGAACCACAACTCAGGTAATGCTCAGCTGGAGATTGGCCTGGGGACATCCCAGTGGGGAACTGCTCTGACCTCACTCCAGCTGGGCCACCCCAGAATAACTGGGGCTGTGCAGAGGACAGTAGTGAGGAGGAAGGAAATTTTGTGGTGTCAGGGCCTCTGATCCTGCAAACTCACCCCACAACAATCAAGGCACAGGTGTGAGCAAAACCAGGGGCAAAACAAATCACTAAATTGAATAGGGAGAATGAGATGACCATAGAGTGGAATCCCAGAATGGTTTGGGTTGGAAGAGGCCTTAAAGCTCATCCCATTCCCCATGGGCAGGGACACCTTCCACTATCCCAGGCTGCTCCAAGCCCTGTCCAAGCTGGCTGATCTTTAAGATCCTTTCCAACACAAGCCTTCCTATAATTTTTTATATCTACAGAAAACCAATTACAAAAGAAATTATCTCTCCAGCTTCATGTCTGTTAGTGTCCAGTTGGATATTTGGAGACAGATCTCTTCCTGCTATGTTTCAGGGAAAAAAAAAATAATCTAAGCATAGCTACCCTTCCAGGAGGATCCCAAAAATATCAAGGAATAAGATCTCAAAAAGACCTTCAGCTTCCAGCTTCCAAGCCTTGCAAAAAAAAAAAAAAAAACAAAAAAAAAAAAAAAAAAAAAAACCCAAAAAAAACCCCCAACACACACACACAAAAAACCCCACCAAAACTAAAGTTAATCCTAAATTCTAATATTTCACTGAAACATTTGGATAAAGGGGAAAAAAAACCCACCACACTAACCTTAAAACCATTCCACCATTTTGTCAATTTATTCTGAAGCCAAGAGCAGTCTAGACAATGAAGTTCCCTATAACTTCCCAACTGGTGATCCACTGTTCCTTGCAGAGGAACTATTGAAAGCTTTTCCCCTCACATCTTGCTCTGGATCAGGGGCACTTTGGAGCAGGCTGAGGCAGAGGACAGAGCCTCCAGAACACTTCAAGAGCTGAATTATTTGTGCTTGGAGACTCTCAGTGAGATGAAAGGTGGAAGTTGGCATTTCAGAGCACAAGGAAATGATCACGTGGTGCCAGGCAACTCCAGGCAGGTCAAGAGTCTGGTGGCAAAAACACCTTCACTTTTCACAGCAGGGAAAGAAGCAGGGGCAAGCCCTGACTTTCTCTGTGTGTTTGCTGAGCTCTGCCAGCTCAGCATCTCCTCACAGTGAAAAGAGCAAAAGGAAATTCCAAAGTACAAGAGCTCCTTGACTGAGCAGGATGAAGGCTATTTCCATGCTTTTCCTAGCAGATGATTCCTAACTGTTGAGGACTTTGAGGGCTCTGCAATAGCTGTGCCCTCTCCAAGCTGTTTCTGAGCTGAACCTCTTGAATTAACACCACAATTTCCCTACAGAGCCATCAGTAAAATCAACACCGCTGCCCAACCTGAGCCTCACCTCTGTGGGTCAAACTACTACAGCCAAGCCCTCCCCCACTACTACAACAACCCTGACAGCAATCACTGAGCGAGGTAAGGATGGAAAACTCAAATATTTGCTCAGGCAGGACCTGTTTGTGCCTCCCTCCTTATCCAAGCCAAACTGCAGGCATCAGAATATTGGGCCTAGTCCACACTGTGCTGGTTATTCAGCAATTCTGCAAATATTGAACTTCTCAGAGTTTTTTTGCTGAAAAAGCAGCTCATTCCAGCTCCCCAGATGGACACAGCCAGGCCAAGCCCATATCAGAAAATCCAGATCATGCTTTATCAAATATTGGAGCAGCTCCGGTCTCCCCAGGCTCCCTCTCCCAAGCTCACCCGTCAGGTACACTCCGAGCTGACTCCACACCTGACTAACTGGGCATCCTGATGTCTGTCTGGAGGGAAAGTAGCATGCAAATAAAGATTTTTACTCCATGGACACCCAGCAGCTCTCCAGAGTGGAATTTGCAGTGGCTTCCCAAGTTAATTGTCCTTTCCCATGTTTTCTTTATCTAGATGATAAGCCCAGTGGAAACAGAAGCACGGCAGCTCCTTCTCCAGCGCCTCGAGGTACTTTGTCCTTTTAGAAACTAACAGGAAGATCAGATAATTTGATGGCAATCGATGGCATAGGTTCTCTAAGCACGAGTCTTTTTTGGGGGGTGAGCCATCCAAAATCACATCTGGTGTCTTCATAAGCAGTGATAAAACACGAGATAAATGCTCTTAACATCCTCTGCTGGGATGAACTTGAGCAGCTGAACAATGGGTCTCTGTTTAGGAGAGGGGAGCCCTTTTAAAATATTTTAAAATAAAAGTAATTTTGCTTTTGACAGTTTGCTTTACCCAACTTGTAAAGTACAACTTTGCTTTCCCCAATTTATAAGTACAAATTAGAGAATTCAGTAAGAGTTTTCTCAGAATAAGGGCAGAATCCAAGTGACTGGAAGACTGAAATCTGACAGCTGAGCTGACTCTCCATTAAAAATGCAGCCCCAAAAATCTGCAACGGTCAAGAAATTGCTCTGCCTCTGCAAGTACCTCTCAGATGTCTAACACAAGCAAGGTGAGGAAGCCGTGGTCAGCTGTGCACACACAGATGCCCACCCAGCACGGCTGTGCCCAGCTAAGCCAGGATCCCTTTGCTCAGAGCAGATTGCTGTTCATTCCAGCCCTGATTTACCACTGAGAAGCTCCACACATCTTTGAATAAAGATGCTGATGTTTCCAAAAGCCAGGTCTCCCATTGTGTGAGACCCAACATTTCCCAAGGATAGGTATCTGTGCCAGGCTCAGCAAACCACAGCTTCTGCCTGTGGCCAGAAGAAGAATTTCAGAATTAAACAAAGAATTTGATGAGTGGGCAAAAAATTGTACAGCAGCAGACCCTGCTTCTCCAGACTGTTCTGCTCTTTGTGACTTCTGAAACAGCTAAAGTTATTACTTCATGCCTTTTCCCCTTTTTCTTCTGGCTTTTGGCAAAATGCCATTCCAAAGCAGGGATGTCTGCTGCGGGACAGGATCTGGGTTCAGCTGTTCCCCAGGCAGTGCCAGGAGCTGTGCACACCTCTCCAGGCACCACATCCCCTTGGCCAGCACTGCTGCTGGGAACCTGGGCATGGAAAGCAGGGAAGAAGATCCTGCTTGACCTACAGATGATCTTGTGAAGCTCTGAAGTATCACTTTGAGTCTCCTGACAGGAACTGTAGCTGCTCATCTAGGTTGATGCAGGCACTCTGGCTGTTCAACAACAGCCTGGAGGCAGCAAAGGATATTTTTTTCTCTGTACAAGTAAAACACATGGGCTGGATTTATATTTCCTTGCACAGGCACTGGAACCAGCTGTCACAAATCAAGCAGCTTCACACAAGCCAGTTTATCCCACTGAGAGCTGAAGTCCTTGCTTGGACAAACCTCTGTGCTGCCACAGCTAGACTACATATGGTGCACAAGTTAGCCCAATTCAAACAGGTTTAATTACTTCTAGATAACCCAGCACAGCAAATCCACTCACTTCAAGACCAGGGACAAGCCAAACACTCAATCCAAACCCACATTCTGCAATATTTTTTCCCCTAATCAGACTTTATTTTAAAGTCTCAATGTTTATGACCTACAGCACATCTATAACTTTCCCAGCTCAGTCTTCCAGCCTTGCCTTGCTGTTTCTGCCCCAAACCTGTACCTTGGACTGCAGACCCTAAAGAGTTCACAAAAGGGTATTTGAATTTTTGTTCCCTAGGTTTCCATTTGGACATGGAAAATAGGATGAAGTATGTTTGGTGGGAAGCTTTTAGTATGGAGGTGGGAGTATAAAATCCAGGTTTCCTCAGATATCACTGGCACTACTATGAATTCATTTTCCTCTCCATTAGTTCCTTTGGTTCTTGAATGTTACTGGAGGTCAAGACTCACATTTTGTGTCTCTCTGTGCAGGTCAGGATCCCATGAGGAATGAGAGCACCACAACATCAGTGACTCAAGGTGCTTCCTCCTCACAGAGAGGTGATTCCTGCACCATATTTTATGTTCCTCTGCACAGCCAGCAGCAAGGCCATCACACAGCTGTCTTCAAGGCAGCATGGACACCAAGGATTTCCTGAGGGGTGATGAACATCCTATCCAGCCCTTGAAAAGCCTGTAAAGCTCTGCAGGAACAGCACTTCAGGGCAACCTCTTGAGCCTAGGAACAGCAGGAAAGGTGCCATTATGGCAAAAGGTTGTAAAAGCAGGAAGGCTGGACAAATTCCTTCCTCAAATGCAGTGCCAGTGCTTACTTTGACCTTTCCCCACTGGGGTCCCAGAAGGAAGCCCTGTGGGTGCTCTCAGCTTGTTCATAAAAGGGGCCCCACCAAGGCAATGATTCCACACAGGTCTCTCTCACTTTGCTGTTAATACTGATGGGCCTGGCCAGGATCCAAACTTGGTCTCTTCAGTGAAGCACAAGTGACATTTAGGGCCCCTAGCATTGCTAGGAATCCTCTTCCCAGCCATGGAAGAATGACTTTTATGTAAATCTACCTTTCTCTCCTCTGTAGGCACCTCAAAACCCATCACCCCAACACCCAACTCCTCCAGCCAATTGCCCGAGCCCACCCCGACAGACGAGAAATCACCACTGACAGTGGCAGCTTTTGGTAAGGTCTTGTGCCACCTGGGTGGACGAGGGGGTTCTCTTTCACCAGGTGTCCTGGTTTAGGGCAGTTTTGGGAGAAAAAATGCTGGTTTGGATACCCAACTTCATGAGGCCCTGGCACAGGGTGCCCAGAGCAGCTGTGGCTGCCCCTGGATCCCTGGCAGTGTCCAAGGCCAGGTTGGACACTGGGGCTTGGAGCAGCCTGGGACAGTGGAAGGATTCCAGGATTCAAAGTCCAAGGGATTCTTAGCAGGACAAATTTCCTGTGCAAAGAATTGATTTATCGAGGCCTGATGTCAGTATCCAATCTACACTTGATTTAAAGTGTCTAAAGATGGTTTATGGGACAGATAACATCACCCACATTTCTAGCTTGTCTCTTCCTGTTACATTACTTATTTATCTGGCTTTACACACTTTTGGGATAGGATTTACCAACTGCAGCAGGAACATACGGACTCTTATCAATCCCCAGTGTAATCAGCTGACTTCTGCCTTCCTGGCACTGCCTTACCAATTAATTATTTATTGATTAAGTATTCAGAGAAGCCCTTTGAGGTTAAAACACAGGAGGATAAAGCTATTTGTTCTAACAACTGTTTGCTTCTCTGCCTATTAAGAACTATGCTCACATTAATGAAAATATTGATTTCCTAGCCAAGTTTTGATGTCAGAGTCTCTCTGCTGCTCAGACAGTTCTTTCCTCCATCCCCAGGTGTCATCAGCTTTGTCGTTATCCTGATTGTGGTGGTCATCATCCTGGTCAGCGTGGTCAGCCTGCGGTTCAAGTGCAACCACTCCAAGGACTCAGAAGGTATTTGTCTGGGGGAATCTGTGCTTCCCTAATCAACAAGCCACCAGTTTTCACGTGGATCTGGCAATTCCTAAAAGATGCATTTGAAAAGCTTACATCATGGTGGGGAGGTTTGGAAGCCAGACTGGAACATGGGTTGAGCAGTCAGGAAAGCACTGTGACCCTCTCGCTAGAGCCCCAGCCCAGCCTCATCTGGATGTGGTCTCAAATTTCCTGCAGCTCAAATTCCAAGAGGTGGGCAGCTATTCCAGCAAAAATAATGGAGTTTGACACTCCTTTTCCTTAGGAATCCCATTTTCCATGAAGCAGTGCCCAGCAGAGGGCAAGGCTGCTCTGCAGCAAGGCAAAATCCTTCCTAAAGCCCAGCAGCGCCAGCAGGTCCTGCCTGTACGTCCCCTTAGCTGAAAGGTTTTCTCTAATCAACTCCCCAGTATCCCCCACAGCGTCTCCAATCTCATTCAGATTTCATTTATACCCCTGCATGAAGTAATTCAGAATAGAGCTGACTTATTTTATGACTTCTCACCTCTACATCACCACCTGCTTTTCTCCCCCCAGACAAACAGAAAACAGGAACCTCCATGGTGTCAGAGAGGTAAGGCTGCTCATGCCACCCACATCTATTGAGAGTGCCTGTTTAATCCCAGAGCTAACTTTAGCAAGGAAAAGAGTCTGCTTTGGTTATTTCAGGTGGAAGGAAGATTGTCAAGACATCTTTGAGAGAGTTAGAAAAGCAAAATCAGCTTTGATAACACCTCATGCTCTGATAGACATATAAATAGATTAATATTTAGGGGGCTCATCCCAAAGCTGCACTGAGAGAAGACTCCCCACCTTCCCAAAGCAGACTGATCATCTTCCTTGGCTAGATAGAGCCTTAAAGTCTAAACTGGAGTTTCTGGATTTCAGATCAGTTTCAGATATCTCCCAAGATGCCCATTACTGTTTCCCAGTGAGAGCAGGACAAAGAGCCCCAGTTCAGAGGCTTTTGGAAGAGAAGCATCAAGCAGAGAATGGTCCATCAGAACCCCATGGTCCATCAGAACCCCATGGTCCATCACTGCTATTCCAGAGGAGAGGCTGAATGTGGGAAAACAGCAGGAAACAAGAGCTGGAAGGGACCAAAACATATTGCTGCTATTTTCCCATCTGATAGTTTCCTAAATCCTGCTTTGGAAAGGGACCAGGGACACAGGGAGCAAAGTCTTTGAGTTTTTAGGTGCCAAATTTACATCAGCATCAGTGGTCACTAAATACCCTTAGCAATCATGATCCAAGAGATCTGAAGCCACTGAGGTAGAACATGACAGAAAAGAGGACAGTGCCTAAGGTTCCCTGACCCCAAAGTCATCCAGCCTCCACTGGCAAGGAATGCACATCCCAGTCCTCAAGGTAGGAAAAAAGGGGAATTCCACCTTCCCAAGCCTTGTAACTCCCTATAGATGGGCCTGAATCAGGACAGCAGCTCATGGGTGGTGGAAACCAAACCTGGTCCCCTGCACCAGCCTCGGCCTTGCCTGTTTATCTCCAGCTCTCTGCAAAGAAATTTTGTCCCTGGAGGTGTCCAAGGATCACCTGGACATGGCACTCAGTGCTCTGATCTGCTTGACCAGGTGCTGATTGCTCAAACGTTGGACTCTATGATCTTGGAGATCTTTTCCAACTGCAGTGACTCTGTGATTCTGTGGTTCCCTCTCTTGTTTCCCAGAGTAATTAATTATCTCCTTTCCTTGGCAGCTGCTCGGCAGACACGAGCCAGAAGGGGAACAGCATCACTCTGATCTCCATGAAGAACATCAACACCAACAACAGCATGAGCTACCCCCCGTCAGAAAAGGTTTCCCTTTTCAGCCTTGCTTTTTAGGGAATCAGCTGGGGATCATTTCTCTGGCTGGATAAGAGCATGCCTTGAGGCATTTCTTTGCTCTTTTATTCCTTCAGAAATATGACAAAAACCAGCTGCAACCAAACTTCTAAAGGTCCTAACTGCTTCCAGTGAGCCTGGTGAAAAGTTTGAGTGCCCATCTCAGGTTTACCTGGGCTGGCTGAACTCGAGGTGCCAAGTTTACCTCATGTGCACAGGTGACATCACCTGTGGCCAGCTGCAAAGCTGGAGGGGTTTGCCATTAAATGGAGAGGTCTGTAAGAAATAGAGGTCTCACCCTCCAGCCCAGCTTATCCACTCCTGCCCCTCTGGTGGTTGAAGCACATCCCCATCAGTGCTCTCAAGTCCATCCCACGTGAGGAATTCATATCATTTTCAGTTGTTTTAAAGCTGGGACTGAGTTTGGGAGAACACATTACTCTACTGCCTTTGTCAGCCCAGCCAGGCCACTGATGACCACGTTTTTTTTCCTTTTGGCAGGTGCTATGAAGCCAAGAGCCCAGAGCTTGAAGCTGACACGTGATAACCAGCAGCGGCTTTCTAGGTTCTTTATATTTTTCCTTCGGGGAAAGAGCAAGGGTGGACTTTATAGATAAATTATTACGTCCTTTCTGATCAGTACATTTACAGTAGTGTCCTACATAGCTTCCCCACGTGGGGCCTAAGGGCTTTCTCCAGTTACAGCCTGCCACACTCAGTGGTTGATATCTAACTCTATTTTTGATATGCCTTCAAACACTCAGATAATTCCAGCAGCAAGAAGCACCAAGGCACCATCCACTCCACTAATAAACCTCTGCCTTAGATGAATGGCCTTTATAGTCTGTGCCAGGCAGTCAGAGGCTCGTTAATCAGCATAGCCCCACGTGGTGCCAGACCCGTGCATTGGGACAGCCTGATCCAAAGCTGAAGGCCTGATGGGACTTAAATGCCCAAGTTCTGGGTCAAATCCCAGCACGACTGCTCCAAGCCCCTTATCCCCAGTGCCCTCATTGTCCCCACAGCAGTGGGATGGTCACATCCCCCTACCTCACAGGGCTGTTGTGAGGCCTCTTTAATCTCTGTCTGTAAAGCGTTTGGAGAGCTGTGAATTAAAGGTGCTGCTGAAATGCAAATTGCCATCTTAAACACTTTATTAATATTGTTATTCATAACAACGGAGCTTCAGGAAGGCAGATCATTATCTGCACACATGCTCAGCTGAAGTGTAAGGAACAAAGACCCTGCACAGACCAGGGTTTATCTCAGTGTAAAATGAATGGCCACAAGCAAAACACTGAGCTCCTCCAGCTCCTGGAGTGTGGCAGCCCAAGTTTGCCAGGAGGGCTTCCAAGGGAAATATAGGTTGGATATTAGGAAAAAGTTTTTCACAGAAAGGGTGATAAAGTTCTGGAATAGCATGCCCAGGGAGGTGGTGGAGTCACCATCCCTGGATGTGTTTAAAAACAGACTGGATGTGGCACTGGGTGCCAGGGTTTAGTTGAGGTGTTAGGGCTGGGTTGGACTCTGTGATCTTGAAGGTCTCTTCCAACTTGGTGATTCTGTGAATTCTCAGTGATCTCCACCGCTGCTTCCCCAAAGCTTCCTGGGACCAGGAACAGCAGCATCCCTTTGTGCAATGCCAGAGGCAGCTGTGCTTTGCAGCTGGCAAGGAAATGTTCAGCAAAAAAAAATTGCAACATTTTCAAAGCTCCTGGTAAGAGCCAACACACTTATAACTCTGACATCTGCACCAGGTAGTTTAACAAGTTGTTTCTTAATAAATGAAGTATTTCATTTCATTTTGAAATGGTAACATTTATGAAAAGTAAAATGTTGTCACTCAGCTAGGCTCCACCAGACTGGTGAATTTCCTTAACATAGAGTCCCAGATAATTCCCAATTAGATGGACCCAGACAGCTCCAGTTCCCAGACACCTGTGACTCCACACATCGAGCACAAGTAGATTTTTAGTGAAAGTAAAGCTTTCACAAATCTCCCTGGACCTCTGAGATTCCATAGGATCTCGCCACTGTTTTCCTTCCTTTGACCTCCTTCTTCCCACAGGCCCTTGAGGGTCTTAAAATGAGGGTGGGCAGGCCCTGGCACAGGGTGCCCAGAGACACTATGGCTGCCCCTGGATCCCTGCAAGTGTCCAAAGCCAGGCTGGATGGGGCTTGGAAGAGCCTGGGATGGTGGAAGGTGACCCTGGCAGGTGGAATGAGGGGAAACCACCAACAGCATTAGCAGTGATGGAGGCAACCAGGAAATGTCCTGTAGTGAGGGGCCAGAACAGGACACGGCCCTTGAGGTGCCCCAGCAGTGCCAGCACAGGGGACGGGCACTGCCCTGGTCCTGCTGCCACCCCCGGGCTGGCACAGCCCAGGGGCCATCGGCCTCTTGCCCACCTTGGGCTCACGTTCAGCTGCTGTCACCAGCGCCCCCAGGCCCTTTCTGAAGCTGCTCCAGAGTGCCCGAAGGAGGTGCTGGGGCTGGGAAGGCTCTGGAGGAGCCACCCAAGGAGGGCTGTGGGCACTGGGCTGGTTCAGCTGCAGCAGAGGAGCCGAGGGCACAGCTCAGGGAAGGAGGGAGCGGCTGCAGGGGGAGCTTTGGGATGGACACCAGGGAAAGGTTCTTCCCCCAGAGGGTGCTGGCACTGCCCAGGCTCCCCTGGGAATGGGCACGGCCCGAGGCTGCCAGAGCTCCAGGAGCCTTTGGACAGCGCTGCCAGGGATGCACAGGGGGGATTGTTGGGGTGTCTGTGCAGGGCCAGGAGCTGGACTGGATGATCCTGGTGGATCCTTTCCTGCTCGGGACATTCCACAATTCCACCATTCCATGACCTCCCGCTCCCCTCAGAACCCCCATGACGTCAGCGCCCTTCGCCGTGACGTCACGCACCGCCGGCGCCGCCGGGCCCGCTCCCAGCAGCCCCCGCGCACAAGATGGCGGCGCGGGGCAGCGGGCGGTGAGCGAGGGGCGGCAGCGGCCGCGGTCCGACATGACCTACACGGCCGAGCAGCTGGACGGGGTGCAGCGGTGAGCGGCAGCGCGCGGTCCGCGGGAGCACGGGGGCGGCGGGGAGGGGCAGGGTGAGCCCGGGGCGCAGCGGTGAGCGGGCCCGGGGCGCCCTGGTATAACCCCGTGTGCGCCCTCAGGATCAAGCGGTGCCGGGATTACTACGAGATCCTGGGCGTGAGCCGGGACGCCGGCGAGGAGGAGCTGAAGCGGGCGTACCGCAGGCTGGCCCTCAAGTTCCACCCCGACAAGAACCGCGCGCCCGGAGCCACCGAGGCCTTTAAAGGTGAGGGGGCCCGGGGGGCGCCGTGAGGGCAGCGCCGGTGCACAGGGGCCCGCCGGCCCACGGCGCCGGGCGGGGTTACGGACACAGCAGCGTCTTCACAGAGCCCTGCTGCGGCTCCGCAGGGTTTGCATTTCTGTCTGCAAAATACGCGTCTCCCTTAGAAACGATGGGAAATGCATCCCAGGTCCCATACCCAGATGCTTCTGAGAAGTTTTACAAGGATCTGGAGGAGCAGGACACAGGGAATGTCATCTACACTGTCAGAGGGCACGGATGGATGGGATATTAGGAAGAAATTCTTCCCTGTGAGGGTGCTGAGGCCCTGGCACAGGGTGCCCAGAGCAGATGTGGCTGCCCCTGGATCCCTGGAAGTGTCTAAGACCAACTTGGATGGTGCTTGGAACAACCTCGTCAAGTGGGAGCTGTCCCTGCTGATGGCAGGGAACTGGAATTAGGTGATCTTCATGGTTGCTTCCAACCCAAGCCATTCTGGGATTCCATGGTACTGAAGAAGGTTCAGAACTTGGAACTTGCACTGGCCATGCAGGAGAATTGAGTGCTTGTCATCAATAACTGCACCTTGTCATGAATAAATTTTTATTTTTATATATATGTATGGGAATATGAAATTGAATCCAGTGTGCTGTGTCTGGAGTTCTCAGTGATGCTGCAGTGTTACTGTCTAAACTCATACATATTTCTCCTTTCCAAGCAGCCTGGCATGGGGAAAGCCAGTGACTCATTCAGTCTGTTAGAACAAGGAGCTTCTGGAGTGCTGTTTTTTATTTGTTTGTGTTTGGGTTGTATTTGTCTATGAACTTGTTCTGTCAGAGGTCAAAGAAGAAGATGAGCCAAACAAACCCTTCTGAGTGGTTGGATGTGAGGTGTGAAATAGATGTGCCACACAGCTTCAGGAGCATCTCAGCCAGCAGGAAGTACTTGGGATAGCCCTATGCATTTTAATTGGTGCCTGCAGTTATTAACTTTGTGTTAATTGTCTGTGGGATATGGAGGTGCACTCAGACCAAACTTGCATTTGGCTTGAGCTGATAAAATTCTCCATTCTCACCCAATTTCTTGGCTGAAGTGAACTCTCATGTCAGTTTTACAAATATTTCAAGTCCCTCCATATACTTGGACACTTTTGTGTTTCTCCTGTTATCAGTGACAGCAGGAGTGGTTTCCATCACAGGTAGTGGCAGGGCTGTTACACATCTTTTATAGAAGTAGCTCAATCTTTGGTCAAGCACAGATTTCCTAGGCTTGTTTGGACTTTTTGTTGCTGCTCCACTTCCAAAAGTGTGAGCTCTGGGAATGTAACACTGGTTTTAATTCCCTCTCCAGCAATAGGCAATGCTTTTGCAGTTCTGAGCAACCCTGAGAAACGGCTCCGCTACGATGAACTCGGCAGTGACCACGAGCACGTCAGCACTGGCCAGGCCAGGCACTACAATTACTACACAGAATTTGAAGCAGACATCACACCAGAAGAGATATTCAATGTGTTTTTTGGTGGGCACTTCCCTACAGGTCAGTACCTGGCTGCAGTGGTTTCAAAGGGCAGTAGACTGACTAACCCTGAGGGAATGGCTGGAGCTGGGCCAGGGCAGGGCCAGGCTGGATTCTGGGAGAATTCCTTTCTCCCCCCAGAGGGTGCTGGCACTGCCCAGGCTCCCCAGGGAATGGGCACAGCCCCGAGGCTGCCAGAGCTCCAGGAGCCTTTGGACAGCAGGGATGCACAGGGGGGATTGCTGGGGTGTCTGCAGGGCCGGGGGCTGGATGATCCATGGGAGTCTCTTCCAACTCAGCATATTCTGTGATTCTGTAAACCATGAGGAAGTTCCCTTGGGACTGCTCAGGGAGTTGATGATACATCTGAAAAGAGCAGAAACATTCTCACATTTGATTCCTGCCTTTCTTTTATTCCCTCCATCATCTGAAGCCAGTAATGGTGTGGGAGGTAACACAGGGTGTGAATGAGAAGGGATCAGAGTTGTTTTCCATGATGGTTGGACTCAGTGACCTCAGACGTCTTGTCCAACATGAACAGTTCCATGCCTGGTTGTACTTGAGGCACCTGACAGCATTCCAGGCCAGCAGGGCCCAGCTCCTGGAGCTGGGGTCTCAGGGAAACAGGAGCTCCTGTGATTCACAGCAGCCTGTGCTGTAGTGGAATCACAGCCTGGGAGCTCAGCGAGTGCTGCCTGCCAGGAAGGATCCAGGGGTGTGCAGGATCAGTGTTACAGCAATGGGATCAGTGTTACTGCACCTGGAGCAGCTCGGTACATGTCTCAGCCCACCCTTGGCATTTGGATTTGTAGGAAAAATAGAAAGATCCTGCAAGATCACTGCATTAAAAGGAAATCTGAAGGTTGTGAGGACTTCAAGGGCCTTCCTGGCAGCATCTAAGGAATTGCTTTAGCACTCCCAGGAACTTTTCACCACCAAGGTGTCACAAAGTGAGGTGCACACCACTTACTACAGCCTGAAGACACACAGACGAGTGGTTACTTACTAAAGCTTGCTGTGAGTGGTGCATGTTGCAGCTAAGGGGACCTTGGATCCCACACTTGCACCAGTGGATATGCAGAGCCAACCCCAGCATGGTGTAATTCCAGCTGGAGTCTGCAAGTTTTCCATCTCTGAGTGTGCAAGGAATTGCATCTGGATGTGTCCTGTGTGGGACATCACCCTCATTGAATGGGCCTGTGGATGGTGCATGTTGCAGCTAAGGGGACCTTGGATCCCACACTTGCACCAGTGGATATGCAGAGCCAACCCCAGCATGGTGTAATTCCAGCTGGAGTCTGCAAGTTTTCCATCTCTGAGTGTGCAAGGAATTGCATCTGGATGTGTCCTGTGTGGGGCCTGTGGGGGACAGGGATGCTTGGAGTTGAGGACAGGAAATTGAGGAGCTGTAGGAGGAGTTTGAGTATGGGCCATGGCAGGTTGATCAGGGAGACTGGCATGAAGGAGGAAATGGGAATTTTTGGCAAAGCAGCAAAAAGTAAAAAAATAAAAATATAATTTTTTAGTAGTAGGTGTTGGCAGTAAACAAGAGTTTCCTCACTGGGCTTTTGAGGGCAGGTTTATGGCTTTATTTTTACTGAGCAGATTTCCTATATGGATATTCCATGGAAAAATAGTTAAATTAAAATGTTAAACGTGATAAAACTCAAAGGAGACTCCACTTGGCAGAGTGTTGCAGTTGTAATGAAGAGAGGATACAAGTTCTTCACCTAAAAAATAAATGCACGTGGAACAAAAGCAACTACTGCCAGAAATCCTTGGAGAAACTTAAAATTTTGGAAAACTTTTTTTCTAGGCACCCCTGTAAAAGCCATTCTTCCTTTCCCAGATTGGCTGGTTCTTTTCACAGCTTGATAAAATCCTGTCTGAGCAATGTTGAATGATAGAAATAAACTTTCTTTTTTTTTCCCAAAAGAAACTTTCCTCCTTGGAGCCAGCCTGGCTTGGCTCACTGTTGGAGCTCTGACTGCACACATGCCTGAAGCTTGGAAAATCTTTGAACAAGCAGTGGAACAGAGGTTTTGACACAATAGCAGAGGTCACCTTTGCCCAGGTTTCTTGCAGAATTCTTTGGGAAACTCAAAAAAAGGACAGGATAAGAGTATAAAATAATGTGACATCTTTCCCAGGGCTTAAAAATAGTTTTGCATTTCTGTTGTGAAGATAAGCCACAGATTTCAATTCTCTAACACAAAGATATTCTGAATTTCAAAAGAGGAGAGCACAGCTATTATTAAGATATTCATATGGTGATAAAATCAGATCCTGGGCTTCAAATTGAAGCAGCAAATGCAATTCTTCCTTCATTTTAGATTTTTTTAAATAAATCAACCACATTCTGTGTGCAGGAAAGAAAATCCTGAATGGTTCTCCTTTTTTACTCTTTTAAAAATCTCTTTCTTTATTATAGAATAATTAAGTGAAATTATTAATGGCTTGAAGGCAGAGGAATTAGAAATGAGGGTAGAAGACCACATTCAGTAATTATGGGAGACCATAATTCACAGCCTGAGCATGGTGAAGCAAATTCATTTTCCTGCCACAGCCTTGCAAGTGAATGTGACACGAACAGCATTAAAATATGAGATAAAATCATACAAATCAGAACATGTTTCTGCAGCTTGATTTAAATTAAGATGGAGTGGAGCACACTACAATTTCTCTGGTAGACTTTTTGGAATAACATTGTGCTGGTTTAATTCTGAGGCGGTTTGTGCTTTTTACTTTGAGATCTCCCAGCTGTAATTCTGGCTGTGGAGTATAAACCTGGATAATTCAGTAGAAGCTGAGGAATGCAGGTGAGTACCAGCAGCTGGGTGAGACATGAGTCTGTCCTGGTTTCTTTGCAGGGAATATCCACATGTTCTCCAATGTAGCCAGAGATGCTCACTATTACCCACGGAGGCACCGGGCCGAGAGGGCGTGGACACAGGAGCCAGAGGAGGAGGAGCACAGGCCACAGGTAGCCAGGAACAGAGATCTCCTCAGCTTAAATATTTAAACAGCTCAGCAGGGTGAGGGATCCTCTTCCAAAGCCAGGACGAACCCTCCCATGCTTGAGTGCTCAGTGTTGATTCTCAAGGGCCGCAGCCACACTGGGTGTTTTCTTTGTCACTGGATTGGCTTTTATTAACCGCTGCTGTAAAGATCTGTTGTATTTACAGCATCTCAGGCACTCCAGTTTCTGTCACTGAGGGTTTTGCTGCTGCTTGCTTTTTGCAAGCTCCAGTGCTTGGTAATCCAACAACGAGTCCAAATGGGGACTGGTGATAGATGTGGAAGTAGTGGCTTGTCCTCAGTGTGTTTTTAATCCTTCAGTAAATGAGCACCCAGGGCCTGCACAGGCCTCTTCCAGCTGGGGACAGGATGGGCTTGGGACACATTGCTGCCAACTGAGACTTCCAGATGAGGCACAAGGTGTCCTTTGTTGTCAGTGCACATACACACCTGCCACCTGACTTGGCAAGATCTTCCTCTGGAGACAGTCTGTTAACCTCCAGGGATCATTCTCCAAGGAAGATGAGTTTTGCCTTGTGAGTATCAGGCTCAGAAAAAAAAAACCTGGTACAGCTGACAGACAGCTAAGCTGGGAGAAGTGAATCCAGCCCCTCATTTCAGGAAAGACAGTGAGGAGCTGGAGCGTGTCCAGGGAATGGAACAGAGCTGGGAAGGGGCTGGAGCCCCAGGAGAGGCTGAGGGAGCTGGAAAGGGGCTCAGCCTGGAGAAAAGGAGGCTCAGGGGGGACCTTGTGGCTCTGCAGAAGTCCCTGATAGGAGGGGACAGCCGGGGGGGTCGGGCTGTGCTCCAGGGAACAGGGACAGGAGGAGAGGGAACGGCCTCAGGCTGGGCCAGGGCAGGCTCAGGGGGGACAGCAGCAGGAATTCTCCATAGAAAGGGTGCTCAGGGATTGGCAGGGGCTGCCCAGGGGGGTTTGGAGTGCCCATCCCTGGAGGTGTCCTGGATAGGACTGGAGGTGGCACTGAGTGCTCTGGGCTGGGGACAAAGTAGGGATCAGGCACAGCTTGGACTCCATGGTCTGGGAGAACTTTTCCAACCTCAGTGATCCTGGGATCCTGTGAATCCCACCTACTGCTGCATCAGGAATCCTTGTTGCTATCCCAAGGCAGAGGGCAAAGCCTAAAGAGCTCCATATGATATTTTCCTCTGCATAAGAAAAGGCATTTTAGAAGCCAGTTTAGAAAGAAATGGAAGAGCAGAAGGAAAGATCAGTGTTTTCTCTTTGATAGTGTTTCCACTCTTTTGTTCTGCCAAATGAAATCAAAGGTCCGGGTGCTTGCATCCTGTCTGAAGTTACACTGCATGGGAGCTCTTAACCCTTTACTGCTCAGGCATTAAATGCAGGGCTTGGGCAGAGGCTGAGATCTTTACAATGGAGAGCAAATTCAGAGGGTGCAGGAAAGCTGTAGGCACTCAGGAATTGCAGGGTGTTCCTGCAGGCTGGATTGGACACTGACAGGTACAGTAGTGCTGTGGGCACTGTGAAGGAAGGGGCAGAAAGAAAGGGAAAGAAAATTGTGTCCAAGAGTGTTCTGATATTATTAATAAAGGTTATTTAGAAATTACAGTGTCTTCCCTCTCAAAATCCCAAAGTACTTCCTCTTTTTTCTTCAGACTTTACATGTAACTTGTTGATCAGTGATTGATAGCCTGGCTTCTGTGAACAGATGCCTTTTTCCATCTCTGTATTTTCTTGACTGCTAATCCTTGTACTTTTCAGAATTCATACTCTGCATTTATCCAGTTGATGCCAGTTTTCATCATCATAATAGTGTCAGTCATAACCCAGCTGATGGCCACCAACCCACCCTACAGCTTATTCTACAAATCGTAAGTCCTTTAAAACCACATTTTTCTGCTGCTGCTGTTTGCAGTATGGAGGCTGATGGAAGTTGAGTTTGATAGCAAAATGCACGTTAATGTTCTACTTTTTATAAAAAATGTTACCAGTTTGTAAATAAGGAAATACCAGCAGCCTGCTCTGGTGAGTTCTGAGCGCTGTGAAGTTACCTGTGGAGTGCTTCAGTGCACAGGGTGCTGAACTGTGAGGGTCAGAAACCTTCCTCAGCTGGCATGGAATGGTTTTGCACAGTGATACAGGATGGGGACTGTGGATGTAGATCAGCCTCTCATCTGACCAAACCCCAGAATCTGTGGATCACCCCTGAGGTTCCTCTGGAAAGCAGCTAAAAAATGAAACCTGTGGTTTGCAGTATAAATCCAAATCTTTTCTGGAGCATGAATTCCACTGGAAGCTCAACAAACCATTAAAGCCTTGAAATGCCCTGGTTTAACCTCTGCAGAGAAGCAGGGCCCTGGGGGCTAGCAGGCTCTGGGAGCAGAAGGACCCCAGCAGAGCTGCTGTCCTGGGAGCTTGTGGGGCAGAGGAAAACCCACGTGCTGCTCTCAGCTTCCAGGGCTGGAGGAGGGAAAGAGCTGACCTGGGCTGGCCCTTACTGACAGAGGAGTGGGATTGGCAGGTTTGGGGCAACCAGCAGAGTGCTCCAAATAGTCCTCTTGTTCCCTTCTGGGAGTAAAACTGCTCAAGTCCAGCCTTGCCCTGCTCCGCTCTGCCAGAGCAGCCCAACACCCCTCATCGTTTTACCACACGATGTCAGTGTGAGGCCCTCAGGAAAGAGCAGGAGGGTGGATGTTTTTAGGGTGGCTTTTTTTTCCCAGGGAGTGTTTTTGCTATCTGCCAGTCCCATGTGAAACCTCCCACGCTGCCCCCACAGCAGCTGAGCTGCTTTTCTTCACCACCTCCCCTTCTCCTGGTGATGGGGGATAGTCAGGCCTGAGCCTGGTTCAGAGTTAGGCTGTTTATCTAAATCATAGCATTAAAACACTGAACAGCCTAAAAACCAAAAGAAACTGGGGGCACCTCTGAGACACAGGGAGGAGAAGGAAAAGAGGAGTTCAGGAAAAAGGGACAAACAGGATTCTTTTGAGTGTAACCTTTGTGTTTTGGCTCTCTGCCTCTCTCTGTGGGCAGTGACTTGAGCAGAGGCCTTGGGTATCTGCTTAAATAAGGAAGTTCACTCCAGGAGTGTGGTTTAACCCAGTAACTGTGTCAGATGGGCTGATTCTTCCTACAGGTATTTTCCATCCTGTTCCATGCCTCACTTTGCTTACTTACGATTATAAAACCCTGAAGAAAAGTGTAACTAGAATTCCCCCCCTGCTAAATTGTATTTCTACTAAAGGATCCAAAAAATGGGAAAATCCAGATGCAGCTGCATTGTGCCCTAAGTCTACAGACTCTGGGATATTTTCTGATGATTGTAGCAGGATGGTGGGTTCTGTCTGTACTGCACAGCTTGCTGTCCCTGAGATTGTAATTTCCTGACTGGATGGTTGAGGGAGCCATAATCCTGCAGAAATGAACTGTACAAACATTCCTGTAAATATTTTCCTCTAGAAGTGCTAATATGGAGAAACAGCTCTTGGTTTTTTGGGGTCTGAACTGCTGAAACATCTGATTTCTCCCTTCTGCTCCCACAGGTCCATAGGCCACGTTGTGAGCAGAGAAACAGAGCACTTGCAGGTGCCTTACTATGTTGATAAAAACTTTGAAAATAATTATCAAGGAGCAGAACTTGAGGAGCTTGAGAAAACAGTTGAGAAAGATTACATAGACTATATTCAGACCAGCTGCTGGAAGGAGAAACAGCAAAGTAAGTTATTTCTGTCCCAAGGGTGTTTCAGGGGCTGGGGGGTGGCTGTGCTTCACAAAGCTCTGCTGGTTTTAGCCTCAGTTTCCAATCCTTGTAACATCTCAGCCTTGCACTGGTTTAAGGTGTCTCACATCTGCTCCTAACAGTGAATTTGCTATTCTTGAGATCTGTCAAAATCCATTTTAAGTGATTCTGAGAGATGAGTGGAAAGTAGACTTCACCATTTGAGACACTTTTTTCCACTCAGGTTTTATGCTTGAATAACCCTTAGTGCTGTTTTAAACATACAACCCACCACATTTATCCAGCCCTGACAGATTGCTAGGCTGGAAGAGATCTTGAGACATCACTTATTCCATGTTTCCTTTGTTGGAGCAGAACCAGTTTTGCTTTGACTGTCTCCACAAGAAGTTTCTGTAACTTTTTCCTTAAAATTTCTCCAAGAGTCCAGAGTGTGTCCAGGTGCTCTTGGCTCCCTTGCAGTGGGCTGTGTTCCTGGTATCAGTTTTCAGAGCATGTTTCCGTGGTTTGGGTGTTATTTGCATTTTCTATCTTTAGCTGAGTTAGAGATCATGTTTTTCACCATTTTCAAGTCTTTGAAAAACAAGAATTGAATGCAGAAAGGAAGAACACAGATGTGAGCGTTCAAAATCGTTATTCTCACTCAGCCCTGAGTGGATCAGTGGCACAAAAAAAGCCGTGTTAACCCATGTTTTATTGCTTGTTAATTGCTACTAATCTGTTTCGTTGAAGAGACAGCAAATTCCTGCTGTTTGCAGAATGGTAAGAAATAAATCACAAGGAGTAGCTTAGGCTGGAATGTTGTGACTGGTTTTATTCAGTGATTTTACTCACCTAAAGTGCTCATCACCTTCAAATGAGTCAACACCGAGTGGTGCTGTGTGTAAAGGAAGCTGGAACAAGTTGTGTGAATGTACAGTAGCAGCAGACAAGCTGCTTTCACACACTGGTGAGGGTTTTTAATTACTCTGTGCAGAACACTCCTCAGCACACTCCTAAAAGGTGTCTTTGCACTTGTTTTCAGTTTCTTTACCAATTTATCTAAAGAAGACTCATTTAATCCTAAAGGAGAGGTAACTAGTGTTGCTGACTCCAGGTTCTTTACAGGTGTTTGATGGGAAGGCTTGTTTTGGCTTATTTTACATAAAAGTTACCAATCCTGCTTTTAAAGAGAAATAAAAAATATGTAGGCTCTGAAGTTAAAAAGGAAAATAATATATAATATAAGACCTTAAAAGCCCTGAAGTTTTTGGTGTGTTTGATTTATCAGCTTTGATTATCTGTGGCTGGCAGGAGCAGCCTCCAGGGATAGTGTGGATGTTCATACTCATAAATGTACGCTTGCTAAAGGGGAGAATTTATTTCTTACAGAAAAATCCCTTTAATTGACCTCGTGCAGTTGAAAGTCTCCACATTGTCTCTTTCACAGAGAGCTGGAGCTGGGGAGAGCCCAGTCCCAAAGAGGGGACAAGGTTTGTGAGTCTGAGAGAGCCCAGGAGCCAGAGAGGGGAGATGATCCAGCCTGGAATGCCAAGTGCCTGCCAAGCCATGCTCCTCCAGAGCTTTGTGCACTCAGGGGTTGTGTTGGTCACCAGCTACAAATACATTCACAGCAGCCACAGTTAGCATAGCCTGAGGCCACTGCTGTCATTAAAAACTCACCGTTTTCAGAGTGCTTCCCATCCTGGCCGTAGCTGGGACTGGGCTGACCTTAGGACAGTCATTTTTGTAAAAATAAACTCTGAGTACAGGATGGAGTGCTGGGGAAATGTTCTGCAGATGCTGAGGCAGTTCTTAGTCAGCTGTTGCTGCACAGTGCTGGTCCCTTAATCCTTGCTGAAGTGTTGGAATTGGTGTGATGAGCTTTTTGTCAGTTGAATGCCTATTTATAGTACATTTGTTGTGTTTACTGAGGGCATATTTCCCTTGAGCACCAGCAAAACAGACAGAGATGTTCAGGAACAGCTTGGGTTTTAAAGTCCTTCATTTTAAGACTTGAAAAGCATTACCTGGTGTCCAACAACCTTAAGAAAAACCTTTAAAATAATGGATTGGTTGTACCTTGTTCAGCCAGTCAGTTTTACAGTGCTGCAGCAGACTCAGCGGAGCAGTATGTGAAAGTTAGGTGTGCTGTGGGTTTGGGTCTTCTGAAATCTGGGGTACAGTTAAGTTCAAAAAGCACATGCCAGGTTTTACAGGAGATGTTTCAGCTGGGATGGCTCAGTTGTAAAGTGAGACTGCAGAGAGCTTGGGCTCACAAAGAGGCAACTGAAAACCAAGTCAGGATAAGTATCACAGAATCATGGAATGGTTTGGGTTGGAAAGGGCCTTAAAGCTCATCCAATTCCACCCCTTGCCATGAGCAGGGACACTTCCCGCTGTCCCAGGCTCCTCCAAGCCCCAATGTCCAGCCTGGCCTTGGGCACTGCCAGGGATCCTGGGGCAGCCACAGCTGCTCTGGGCACCCTGAGCCAGGGCCTGCCCACCCTCACAGGGAGGAATTTCTTCTGTATATCCAGTGTAAATGTAGTTGGAATTCAATATTTTAGAACCTCCTTGGAGAAAAGGCTTCAGAAGAACTACTTTGTAACAGATTGAAACCCACAAGGAGCAAATGTGATGGAATGAACGCTGTCAAAAGTGCAGGGAATAATTTTCCTCAATTGGATAAGTGTAAACTGAGATTCTCCAGTGCACAGCTCCAGGGACCCTGGGCTCAGGGACAATTACCTGAGCCTGGTTTTTACTGGAGGCTTGACAAGGCTGTGCCCAGCACTGCTTGAGTGGCATTTGGTTATAAACCTGGAAATGGATTAGTGCTCTAAAATGAGCTGTTCCTGCCTGTCAGTTTGTGAAGCTTTTCAGTGAGTGGGAGGAGGGTAAATGGCTTTAAATTTCAGTGGGACAGGGACAGAATTCGTAAGGCATGAAAGGATCTATTGAAGTTCTTTCCACTCTGAATAATTTTGTAAAATGAGGGGCTTGTAAGGCGTATAAAAGCTCTTTGGAAAATGGAGTGTCATCAGGTAGCCCGTGCTTACGGAGATGTTGACCTTTTCAGAAGTAAATTACTGCTGTTCTCCTCGGTGCATCTAATCCTGCAGACAAATTATTCTGCGGGGAGAAACCTATATTAAGACTTCCTCAGCTAATCAGCAAAAGCAACTTCTCTGAATTACTGGGAGGAAATAATTTAAACAATGGAATTATTTCAGTTTTATGTAGCTTTTGAGAAGAAGGGGAACAAAATGCAAAGTACATTTGAGATTGTTAATGAAAGGGCAGGGAGGCCTTTCAGACGAGTCGCTTGCGTAGCTGTTCACCTCCTGGCTTCAATACCCACCAAAATTAAAATTTAGAAGTGCCACAAGGATAACAAAGCACTTAAAAACAGTTCTTTAAAGGAGGCTCAGGGCTTCATCCTAATACATCTTTTTTTTTCATCTTTCAGAGTCTGATTTGTCCAATTTGGCCAAGCTCTACAGAGATGAGCGGTTAAAACAGAAAGCAGAGTCCCTGAAACTTGAGCACTGTGAGAAGCTCTCCAGTCTGATTGGGATGCATAAAGGGGGCTGACCAGGACGCACACGTTCCATACTTTTATTTATTGCTGGTCTAACTTATGTTTTTATTTTCCTCCATGTGAAAAGGAAGGAGTCTGTTGTAAAGAGCATAGATATCGGAGTCCTCCTGCAGGCAGTGCAGAGAGGGGCTGGCACAAGCTGCAGGGCTGCTGTTTGCTGTAATATATCCTGTACATTAGATTCGGGTCCAAGGACCAGTGGCACTTTGTAAATTCATTCCCCAGGACACGCTCTGAGCTCAGACCCCAGCTGTGTGGGTGGTTTGTCTGCCATCCAGGCTGTGTGTGCTTCCCAGGAGAGCAGGCTTCTCTCTGCTTCCCTTGTTTCCTATGGATCTGCAGCCCCTGGATCCCCGGAGAGTGCCGTGCTGGGGCTGGGTGTCACCTCCCCCTGTCCCTCCGGGCTGTGCCACAGAGCTGGGGTGGTTCCAGCGCGGGAGGGACAGTCCCTGCCTGAGGGCAGCCCCTGAGCACATTCCCAGCTCTCCCATTCTCTGGTGCTCCAAGGGAGGGCTGTGCCCATCCTGACACCAGCATGGGAGTCTGGGAATTGCACCCATTCCAGTGTCTGCCAGACTGCTGGGAAAGCAGCACTGTGGTCATTCCCTCCTCTGTTTCCAGTGGCATATTTCAAAGCTGGCTGTTCACTTCTGGTTTTTATCTTCACACTCCCCCAGCTCTCCCAGGATCCTGCATTTTCTGGTACAGTTCTCATGTAGCATATTTTTACTCTGTTGAGCAGCTATGAATGTTTCACTGTAGACATGATATTGCAAAGAAAAATCCATGTGGCAATGTCCTGTTTTTTCTTGGTCCTCCTTCACACAGCCAGGCCTTGAAGGCAGGTTGGTGCTGGGTTGTCCTGGTGAGCAGCAGAGCAGTGTTAGAGCCGTGTTGCTCCAGCTGAACACCATGAACCCCCCGAGGCAGTCTGGTGTATGCCCTGCATGGAATGAGTTGCTCTTCCAGGGAATTCCTGCCTGGGGTGGGGGCTCACAGAGCAGCACTGCTCCCCTCTGACCCTGGGAACTGGAGTCAGAGACACCTGAGCAATGCTCTGCTGTTGCCACATGCCTGAAACTCGAGTCACACAGGATGCACAGGTGGCCTTGGCTGAGACCTAAGGAGTAAATACTCAAAAGCTTGGGAAATGCCAGGATTAAGCCTGCCTTTAAAGTTCAGACTGTGGGCTGGGCACTGGTGCAGTGGGGTAGGAATCTCACTGGATGGAACTGGAGATGCTGGTGCCACAGTGTGTCCCCTCCATGTCCTGTCCCATCCATACAGCCCTTGGAGGTTTGGCAAGAAAGGAAGCTGGGAATAAAACCTTTCCTGGGGTCTGCACAAGGATGAGGGATTGGTTTGAGGCCTGGTGCTTCTGTACACCAGCCCTAAACATCCCAGGAGAGGAGGAGAACGGTCCAGGGCCAGCAGCAGTGCTGTGATTGGGTGTCATAAAAGGAGAAAAAAATGCACACAGTGACTCTAAATTGCATTTTTGTGCCCCATTTGTAAGAAACCTTGTAGGAATGTGGGGAAGATGAGTTGAAATTTTGGGGCACCTGGAACAGGAAAAGCACCAGTGAAAATGGCCTTTTGAGGGGGTTGGTGTTGGGCATTCTTAGTGCCAGGGCTTAAGGGCAGAAACGGGTGATGATTCCAGGTTGGTGGCTGGCACAGCAGGCAGCCTTAATGCTGGTATTTCTCACTTTTCAGCACGTGAGTGTACAAAAAGTGAAAATAATGTTGCTTTTTATATATTAAATAGCTTGTAGAATATATTAAGAATCTATTTAAGTGGTTGGACTTTGTTCCAGGGTTGGTATGTTCCCTGCCGTTCCCGTGTGACTGTAGAGGGATGCAGGTAGGGAAACCAAATCTGGCAACTTCCTGGACTCATAATGTCCTGCACGGAGCTTGAACTCCTCCACAGCACTTTGCACTGAAACCAGATTGTACCTTTCATCCAAAAACCTCGAGTACTTGATGGAGACCTCCTGTGGGAAGCACAGTCAGCTGGGAAACGCAGGAGGGAGGTAAAAACATCCCCAAAAGCAATAAGTGTTTTGTTCCTAACCAGGGTCAGGGTGCTGGTCCTGGTGTGTGCTGTGAGGAAGGACGTGTGGCTTGGGACCTCTGCGGTGACGAACAGGACAAGTTGTGTTTGTTCAGTGCTCCTCGGGGAAAAGGAGAATCCTCTCCGGAGCCCCGACGTGGAAATGCATCGCTGTCCTTCTCCAAAGGGTACTTGGGGTTCTTTGTGGGGCTCTGACAGGAGGAGAGGGTGTTCCTGAGTGCACCAAGCGCTTGAACGTGGGTTTGTGTGTGTATATATATTTATTTATTTTTAAATAAAGACGTGACATCGCTGTGCCTGTCCGTGGTTGTCCGAGCCTGGCGCCGGGAGAGTTGCGGGGGATGGCGGGGATGGGGCCGGGGAGGAGGAGGCGGCCGCCATTTGCCGCGGGGACATGGCCGAGGGCTTGGGAGCGGGATGGGGATGGGGACCGGGAAGTGGGCCCTCTGCGTGTGTGAGGGCCCGGGGTCTGTGCGGGCCCCGCCGCGCGGCCTGCACCTGCCGTGGGGCTCGGCGGGAACGGACACGGGACTGGGGACGGGACACGGGATAGGGAACAGAACAGGGAACGAGGCAGGAGGTTACAAACGATGCCGGGAACGGGACAGGGGCTGGGAGAGGGGCTGGCCCCTGGCACGGCGCCGTGTCCCAGCCCGGGCCCGCTCTGCGGCTCGGGGCGCACGGCCCTGGCAGCCGCCCGGGCATTGCCCCTGTGCCGCAGGGACGCCCTGGCAGCCGCCCGGGCATTGCCCCTGTGCCGCAGGGACGCCCTGGCAGCCGCCCGGGCATTGCCCCTGTGCCGCAGGGACGCCCTGGCAGCCGCCCGGGCATTGCCCCTGTGCCGCAGGGACGCCCTGGCTCGGGGGGCGGCTGGGCGCCTCTGTCACACAGCGCCCCGGGCTGTCCCAGTGCCTGGGCTCCTCCCAGGGGCTGCTGCCGCGGCCCGGATGCCCAGGTCCCTCCTGAACCCGAGGCGGCTCTGAAAGCCCCTGCCAAGCTGGGCCGGTGTTTCCTGCTCCTCCGGAGCCGCAAAAAGTAGCTCCAGCGTGGGAGAGGCACATCCTGCTTTCAGCAGCTACCAGCAGCCTTCCCCCTCCTCGCTGCCCGTGCCAGGCTTGCCAGCACTGAGGTGAGCACGCTCCAAGCTGGCACGAAATCCAGGTTAATAAGCAAATGCAGTGGTGAGGCTACAGGCAGTATCATGCTGGCTTAAACATAAATGAGTGTTTAATTAGCAAATCTGGCTCAGCCGGGGTCCACCCGCTGTTCTGTAACATGTTTGTGCCCCACAGGCACAGCCCAACCTGCTCTGGCTGCTGGGAGGTGCTGGTTGGGTTTCATCTGGCAGGAGGAGCCCAGGGGTCTCTCCATGGCCTCCACACCGAGGGACAAACTCGGGAGCAGCAGGAGGAGCTGCAGGTCTGCAGTGTGGCCTGGCTTGGCACGTTGGTGGCCTGGGGCTGTAGCCAGGGCAGTGACAGCGATGCCCGGACAGTTCTGCTGCTCCCACAGCACCCCCAGAGGGGCTGTGCACAGCATCCTGGGGGTCACAGAATCACAGACTGGTGTGGGTTGGAAAGAACCCCAAAGGCCACTCCCTTCCACCCCCTGCCATGGCAAGGACACCTCCCACTGTCCCAGGCTCCTCCAAGCCCTGTCCAGCCTGGCCTTGGACGCTGCCAGGGATCCAGGGGCAGCCACAGCAGCTCTGGACACCCTGTGCCAGGGCCTGCCCATCCTCACAGGGAACAATTCCTTCCCAATATCCCACCTAACTCTGCCCTGTATCACTATGAAGACATTCCCTGTGTCCTGTCCCTCCATCCCTCGTCCCCAGTCCCTCTCCAGCTCTCCTGGAGCCCCTTTAGGCTCTGGTAGGGGCTCTGAGCTCTCCCTGGAGCCTTCTCTCCCAGTGAGCAGCCCCAGCTCTCCCAGCCTTTCCCCTGCCTTGCTCCAACACTCGTGCTCAGCACAGTCCTTGCTGCTGCTGCTGCTCTGACACCCAGGTCCCGCTAAAACCACAATGGTCACAGTGACAACAGCTGTGACAAGTGACTCAACACCACCGGAGGCTGCGAGGGTGGCAGGAGAGCAGCACCGGACACCCGGCTGTGGTGTGCACCCGCTGTCCATCCGCTGTCCATCCGCTGTCCATCCGCTTCCCGGCACCCGCTGTGGGTGCTGCAGGAGGTGGGATGGCCCCAGACACACCCTGGAGCTCCGTGGAGGAGCAGGACCGGGGATGGCAACTCCAGCACTGCCCTGGCAGTCTGTGCCTGTCCCTGAGCATGAAGAAAGGGATTTGGGGGTTTGAAAATCCCACACAGACACTCCTTCTTGCACAAGGCCACCACACCAGTGAGCACTGCCCACAGCAGGTCCCCTGCAGTCCCTCTGGGTACAAATGCCACCTGCAAGCCCAGCCCAGCTCAGCAGGGAAGGGTTAAGTGCCAGCCCAGCTCTGCGGGAAGCTTTCCTCTCCTCCTTGCCAAGGTTTAAATTTAGTCCCTGCATGAACCCAGAGGACGTGGGCATCAGGTTGCTTTGGGACTGGCAGCGCTGGGGAGCACCTGCTGCTGTTTCATGGCAAAAATTCCCCCAAAAGCTGGGACTGGACTGCACCAGCAGAACTTGGGGTGGACAAGCTGCAGAGACCCTCGTGTCACCCCAGCCACCCCACCACTGGCTTGGGGTGTCCCCAGAAAAGACACATGCTTGCAGTCCTTTGGTCAGCTCCATGCCTGGGTTGATCCCAAGCCTTGTGAGTCTGCTCCTGGCCGCTTGGACTGGCTGTGTGGGAGCTCCTGTTTGGGGTAGGGTGTGTTTAGGGGAAAGCCCAGCGTGGATGCACCATTGCTGTGGCAAGGTGGGCAGTGGCACCGGGAAAGGAGCTGTGGTGGGGATGGAGCTGCAGCTCGGGATCCTGCCGTGCCCTCAGCACCGCGGATGGGACATCCCCAGAGAGGTCTGCAGGGCCCCCCCCCCGCTCCAGGGCAGCCCAGGCCATGGGATCACAACCGGGAGCTGTATGGGGTTCCTTGGGACATGTCCTGCGGTTTGGGGAGAGCGGGGCGGGATGAGGAGCAGGGATGGGCCGGCGGCCCCCGGCAGATCCCCGAGGCTGGGGGCGGCGGTGGCATCCCTGCAATGCGCTTGGCATCGGCTGCCCCGGCTGGCGCTCGCCGAGTCCATGTGATCCGGGGCTTGCTCTGTGCCGCCGCCGGGTCCAGCCGCCGGGACGGCGAGGGAGCCAGAAGGTCGAGCCAGCGGCCCCGACAGGGCAGCCCCAGCCCCGAACAGGGTTCCCCGGCATCGGCTGAAGCCCCCGGGCTCCTCCCTGCCACCATGCCCCGCGGGAAGAGGGACCCGGTCCTGCTGTCCCCCGCCGAGCTGCCCGGCCCCGAGGGCGAGGGTCCCCGCGCGGCTGCGGACGGCCGGCGCTCCGCGGAGGAGGAAGAGGAGGAGGACGGACACCTCCCGGGGCTGCCCCGCGACGACCTCACCAAGAGCATGTCGAGCTCCTCCGTGTCCTCCTACCACTCCGCCCTGTGCTCGGACGGCACGGAGACCTTCAAGGACTGCCTGGAGTTCCTGGACGAGGAGGGATCGCCCGGCCGGGCTGCCCCGGGCCGCTGGGCTCCGGCGGGGTCCCCCGGCGTGCCCCCGCCGCCCGGCCCCCTCGCCCGCCCGCAGCGGGCTCAGCTGTCCAGCGCGGCTAAGAATAGCCCAGCGCCGGGCCAGGGGGGCAGGATGGGTCCCCTCGGTGGGGACCGGGAGCCTGTGCCGGCCGCGGCCGCCGGCGGGGAGCCGGCCGTGCCCCGGCAGCCCGGGACGATGCTCGCCGGGGCTCCCAGCGACTCGGACGAGGTGGACGGCGAGGTGCAGGCGCTGACGGCCAGGGCTTTCCGCAGCCTCTCGGGTCTGCCCGGAGCTCGCCTCGACATGTGCAGCTCCCACACCTCCTCCAGCCTCTCCAACTCGCTGTCGGAGGACGGCGGGCGGCCGCGGCGGTGGCCGGCGGGCGCGGGGGAGCCCCGGGGCGCGGCGACAGCTCTGCACGGCAGGGTGGGCTGGCCTTTCCTCGCCGGCGTGGACGGGGAGCTGCTGGGCAAGGAGCATTTCGAGTGCGTGGACGTGGAGCTGGAGAGCGGTGAGGCCAGGAAGGGCCACGGCAAGAAGAGGACGGTGCCCAAGCGCCAGATCCTGCTGAAGAGGAAGGAGAGGAAGGAGACGGGCTTTGGCCCCCGGGGGGATGGCCCAGCGCCCCAGCCCCCTGCCAGGAAGGAGCCCCCCAGCAAGGGCAGAGCCGTCGGCGAGGACTTCAGGCTCAACTACCAGCAGTTCATGAAGGCGGCGTCCCTGGAGGCCGGCCCCGACAGGACCAGGGCGGCCTCGTGCCTGGTGAAAAACGTCCTGGCCAAGAAGATGCAGTACGAGCAGCGCATCAAGATGGAGCAGAAGGGGCTGCGGGGCAGCTCGACCTCCTCGGGACCGTCCTCCGCCGGCACCGACCTGCTGGGGGATGGTCTGGAGGGCAAGTCCAGCTCGCTGTCCCGCTCAGACTGCAGCTTCTCGGCCGAGGACCTGCGGGGCGGCGGGATGCCGGTGGCCACGGCGGTCGCGGAGAGCTCCGCCACCACCACCCATCCCACCAAGGGCGTGGTGCTCAGCGAGGCGACGAGGGAGACTGTCTGCAACCTGAGGAAGACGTTCAACGAGCTCAACCAGAGGATGAAGTACCAGGAGGTGCTGGAGGGCCGCTGGCTGCCCGCGGCCGCGGAGAAGCACACGTCGGAGAGGATCTGCTACCAGCGAGCCCGCGCCTTGTTCGAGGCCCAGCCCGGCGTGGGGAAGGTGCTGGATGTTGCTCCCCGGTTTGCGAGGGCGCCGAGGCCGTGGCCCAGCTTGAAGGAGCGAGCCATCGGCCCCATCCATTCCCAAAGCCTCCCCTTCAAGGCTGAGAGCCGGGCGCTCCCCGCCACCCCGCCGCGCCGCCCCTTCGCCTCCTCCCGGGCGCAGGAGGCGAGGACGCTGCCGCAGAGCCAGCCGGAGAAGCCACCAGCAGTGCCCCGCCGGCCGGCCAGCCCCGGCACCATCCCGGCACCCCGGGGGTCCCCGCCGGCCGCGCCCCCCAAGCCAGAGGAGAAGGGGAAGGGGCGCGTCCCGCAGCCCCGGGACGTGCGCAAGCTGGTGAAGAGCAGCTACAGCCTCAAGTTCGGGACTGCCGGCGCCTCCCGCGGCACCGTGGCACCGGCGAGCAGCGGGGAGCCGCCACCAGCCACCCCTCTGGTCATCCACTGCACCTCGGTCCGCCGGGAGCCGCCGCCGGAGCCGGCGGGCGAGGAGGTGCTGGCAGCCCCCGGCCGAGAGCCAGCCCCGGCGTGTGTCGAGGGGCCCGCAAAGACCCCGCACAGCTCCCCGATCAACATCACGAGGGTCCAGGCCACGCGGAGGGGAGCGGCCCCCACGGAGGAGCCGCCGGCCTCGCCCCCGCGCCGGGAGCGGAGCGAGCTCAGGCTGCCCCCACGGGCCCCGGCGGCCGAGCGGGTGCCACACGTGGAGACCCATCTGCACGTCCTGGTGGGCCGGCCGGCCCCGGCGGCCCGGGAGAGCTCCCCGGCTCAGAGCAGCGCTGTGCTGCGGGCAGAGAAGACCGTTCTCCTGCCGCCGAGTCCCGCGGAGGGAGAGGAGGTGCGCGGCCGTGGCAGCAGCAGGGCGCTCCCCGCTGCCGAGGGGCCGGAGTCGCCGGGGCAGCGGCCCCGCAGCGGCGACAGCCGGGACCCCCGAGCAGGAGCCCCGGGCGGCAGCAGCGCCCGGCCGCGGCCTGCGGAGCCGGCGGCGAGGAGCGCGGCAGAGCCCGGTGGCAGCGAGCAGAGGCAGCAGCAGCCCGGCGGCCGGCGGGTGTCGGTGGGCAGCGGGGGCTCTGCCGGTGCCACCGGCCCCGCTGCCCCGCTCCGAGCCGGGGACAGCAGCGAAGCCTCTCCTGGGCGGCTGCCGGAGCAGAGGGAGGCCTGGGAGCGCTCGCCGCAGTGGCCGGCGGCTACGGAGCCCCACCCGCCGGCTGCCCCGGCAGAGAACTCCAACTACTTGGCAATCCCCGAGAGAGCCCCCAAATCCACACAGATGCCAAAGCTGTCCTCGGTCCCCAACCCAGGCAGTGCATCCTTTGGGACCCCCTTTGTCCCCAGCCCGGCCAGCGCTTCTTTTGGGGCTCCCTCAGCCCCCAACCCAGCCAGTGCCTCTTTTGGGACCTCCATGGTCACCAACGTGACTGGCTCATCCTTTGGCTTCCCATCAGTCTCCAACCTGTGCAGCACATCCTTTGGGAACCCCTTGGTCCCCAATCCATCCAGTGCATCCACTGGGAACCCCTTGGTCCCCAATCCATCCAGCATGTCCTTTGGGAACCCCTTGGTCCCCAATCCATCCAGTGCATCCATTGGGAACCCCTTGGTCCCCAATCCATCCAGCATGTCCTTTGGGAACCCCTTGGTCCCAAATGTGTCCAGTGCATCATTTGGGAACCCCTTGGTCCCCAATCCATCCAGCATGTCCTTTGGGAACCCCTTGGTCCCAAATGTGTCCAGTGCATCATTTGGGAACCCCTTGGTCCCCAATCCATCCAGCATGTCCTTTGGGAACCCCTTGGTCCCCAATGCATCCAGCATGTCCATTGGGAACCCCTTGGTCCCCAATCCATCCAGTGCATCCATTGGGAACCCCTTGGTCCCCAATCCATCCAGCATGTCCTTTGGGAACCCCTTGGTCCCAAATGTGTCCAGTGCATCATTTGGGAACCCCTTGGTCCCCAATCCATCCAGCATGTCCTTTGGGAACCCCTTGGTCCCCAATGCATCCAGCATGTCCTCTGGGAACACCTTGGTCCCCAGTCCATTCAGCATGTCCTTTGGGAACCCCTTGGTCCCAAATGCATCCAGTGCATCATTTGGGAATCCCTTGGTCCCCAATCCATCCAGTGCATCCTTTGGGAGCCCCTTGATCCCCAATCCATCCAGTGCATCATTTGAGTCCCCACTGGTGCCCAATCCATCCAGTGCATCCTTTGGGAACCCCTTGGTTCCCAACCCAGGCAGCTCATCCTTTGGGTCCCCCTTGGTCAGCAACCCAGCCCCCACTTCCCTTGGGCATCCATCAGTCTCCAGTGTAGCCGGCTCTTTCTTTGGATCCCCTTTTGTCCCCAACCCAGCCAGCGCTCCGCTGGGAACCGGTGCCTATCCCCTTCCTGGTGGGGAAGTGCCCTGGGGCAAGCCCAGCCCTGAGCCCCCCCTTCCCCGACCCCCCGAGGGCTCGGCTGCTGTGGAGCCCCCAGCCCAGCCCCACCTGGAGGATGCTCCTCATTTCCTCAGGAGGACCGATGGCTCCTCGCCGAGTGGGAGGAGCAGGCAGAGCCCCCCCAAGCCCTTCCCCACCGCCGTGCCTGCCCAGCGGAGGATGCTCGTGGATCCCAGCAGCGGGAAGTTCTACTACATGGAGCCGCCGCGGCAGCCCCAGATGAAAACGCTCTACGACCCCGAGACGGGGCAGTACCTGGAGGTGCTGGTCCCACCGGTGGCATCACACACCGGGCTCTACCAGGCACCTTTCAACCCGCTGGTCATGGCCCCGGGGGTCTATGGCCCGCCCTACGCTTCCTACGGCGGCTTCCCCGGGCTCCCGGCACCGCCGCCCTCCGCCCCCTCGCCGCCGCACCCCTCGCTGCCGGCTGCCGACAACCCCGGGACCCCCGGCTCCGCTCCCAAGGGCGAGGGTTCGTCCTCTGCCGGGGGTCCCGACTGCGGCTACCTGGAGAGCCTGTACTACATCCCCACGGGCATGAGAGCCAGCCCCGGCCCCGAGCAGCCCCCGGCCCGAGCCAGCCCTGCCGCGCCCGAGGGCTCACTGCTCCGCATGTGATGGGATGGATCCGCGGGGATGTCCCTTCCCTTAGCCCGGCTTAGCCCAAAGTCATCACCACCCCTGGCACGGGAGAGCCTCCCTGCCCACGGCTGAGCTGGCAAAGCGCCGAGGGGTAGCGGGCACTGGTTGGACTTCACTGGCTTCTCATGGAAACGGGGACAAAAAGGGTGTTTTCCGGTGTGAGCACCAGGCAGCCCTAGGGGGACATGGAGGTGTGTGCTCTGGCCAGCAAAGGGACCACAGAGGCCCTGCTTCCCCCTCTCCTGCCAGTCCCATCCCAAGGATGACCCGAGCTGGTTCACCCAGGGGGTGATCGCCTGGCCACCTCCAGCGCACCCCCCCCCCCCCCCCCCAAGCCACGGCTGCAGCACAGATAACCCAAAATAGTAATAAAAATGCTGAAACAGCTTTAAATCTGCTTATTCATCCTGTGCTTGTGTGGTCTGTAAAGGGAGGCAAGGGGCTGAGGCACTTGGAACATGCAGTGCTTCTCTCTGTCTTGGAGTATCCACCCAGTCCCGAGGAGCAGTGGGAGACTCTGCAGTGAGCCCTAAGCCCCAAACCCCAGCCGCGAGCGCCAAACCACAACCATGAGCCCCAACCACAACCATAAGCCTCAAACCCCAGTCCTTAACTCAGCTCTGAACCCCAAATCCCCACCCAGCTCCAGACCCTGTAAGTCCACACCATCCCAGGAAGGACTGAGGTTGAGGAGAAAGGATCAGGCTGAGTTACAGGACTGAGTTACAGCAAAAACCTCCTGGAGAGGGGGCACCCGGTCGGGGACACCCCATGCACAGCCCCCTTCCTGCCGCGACGCCCGGCTCGGACGGGCCGCCCCGGCCGGATGCAGGTGCGTGCTGGCCGCGCCTCGGCGCCGCTCGCCAGTCCCGGGGGATTTTTAGCCCGCCCCGGGGTTTATAGCCCGGCCGGGGGGGTTTATAGCCACCCCACGCCTCCGCCCAGCGCTTTCGGAGCGCGGTAGGATGCGGGCGGCGCTGGCAGCGTGGCTGGTGCTGAGCCTGCTGGGGGGGACAGGGGCTGAGGACACGTGCGGGGACCCCCCTGCCGCCCCGTCCCGCTCCGTCCCCGCGCCCCAGCTCAGCCCCGAGGAGCGGCTCTCGCCCCACATGCCCGAATCCCTGCGCTGTGACGCCTGCCACGCCATCGCCTTCCAGGTGGGGACTGGGGACACGGCATCCCAAAAGTGGCAGTGAGAACCCCTGTGGGGAGGCTTCAGCCTGGGGAGATGCTGCTGTTCCTCCTGGGCACGCCCCTGATGGATATTCCACTTCGGCGCCTCAAAAAAGACTTTTGGGGCTCCTCATGGACCCTCTGACCCAGATGTTCTTCTGCTGCCGGGGCTGCACAGAAGGGGCTGCAGAGCCCAGTCCCGCTCGGGAGCAGGTCATGGACAGGCTGCCACCCTCAGTGCCCTGATTCTGCCTTTTCTCACCCCAGATTGAGGAGCAGCTGAGCAAGGCAGAAGGGAAGGTGGGCAAGAAGGCTCTGAAGGAGTCGGACTACATAGAGGTGCTGGAGAGGAGCTGCTCGCAGGACTGGGAGAGGTGAGCAGGGTGTCCCTGGGATGGGGGTGTCCCTGGGATCAGGGTGATCCCAGCTACAGGCGAGTCCCCGGGGATCAGAATGTCCCCGAGGACGGCACTACCCCAGGAATCAGAGTGCCCCGGGGGTGTCCCGAGGGACAGGGGTGTCCCCAGCTACCGTTTTCCCTCTAACTCCCCTCTCCCCGCAGTTACGGGGTGCTGGAGCTGGACGGGGAGAAGCGGCTGTCGGGGCCGGGGCTGCTGAGGCAGCAGCCTCTGAGCGTGCTGGTGTCGGGGGGACCTTGGCCGGGCAGGTGAGTCGGGGTTTGGCGGTGCAGGGGGGCTGGGCACCGTCCCCTTGCCGCCAAGTGACACCGCGGCTCCTCGCAGGCTCTCCAAGCTGTGCCACGGCTACGTGGGCGAGCGGGGCGAGGCGCACATCTACGGCGCGCACCGGCGGGGCCCGGCGGCGCTGCGGCAGCTGCTGTGCCACGGGGACAAGGGACCCTGTGCCGGCCGCAAGGAGCGCCCGGACTCCCGCAAGGCGCTGCAGAACGAGCTGTAGCCCGGCGTGGTTAATGCTTAATGCCCCGGTGACCTTCGGAGCCGACTTCGTCCCCAGCGGGAGCCGACACGTGCCGGGCGGTGCGCGCCTTGCCGGTGTCGCCTGTCACCGATGTCGCCGCTGTCGCTCGAGGTCCGGTCCGGCCGTGCCAGCATCAGCGTGGACTCCGTCCGGGCGAGCGGGGAATTACTCTGTAACCCACGGGCTGTAATATTTCACCGCGGCGCTGCTCCAGGCGGGTGCAGCCCCAATTAAAGGAGTTAATGGCTGATCCGTGCCGGGGCTGCGCTCGCCGGTTTCACAACCCCCAGCCAATGGCCGTCCTCCCCCCGCCAACCGCCACCGCCCGGCCGGGGACTAAAGTCCTTCCCACGGCCATAAAACCCCCCGAGCAGGGACAGCGCCGCCGGGGACACGTCGGAGGATGGGGACCCGCTCAGGAGACCTGGCTCAGCCCCAGGTGAATGCAGGCGCCGTCCCTGTCCCCATCCCCATCCCTTCCCTCGGTGTCATCCCAGGGCGGTGGGGAGGGAGGTGGTGGCCAGGCACACTGACCCCAGCGATGGCCATCTCGGGGTCAGGATGCCCTGCTGGGGCTGGCAAAGGCCAGGGTGAGCCTGGGGACTGCAGTGAATCGCGGGACCAAGGGGAGACGCTAGAATGCTGTGGCTGGGACTGGCTGTGCCACCTTTCCCATCTCCTGCAGGGGGGATCCCCCTCCAGACTTTCCAGGAACAAAATACAACCTAGGGGTCGGTGGGTTTAGGAGCCCAGACTCCTCGTGGGGGTCAGAGTTGGCACCGGGTGGGACTGACAGGATACACCCTGGGCCATGGCCCGGTGTCACCCGCATCCCTCAGAGCAGAGCCCAGCCCCTCTCCCGTGGGACACCTGAGTCCACACTGACCCAGCTCCCTCCTTGTCCCCACTGCCAGAACGGGACCTTGGCTCTGGCCCCTGCCGGCTCTCCGCACAGCCCTGGGAAGGAGCTGCCTGTGGCGGGCAGGGTGAGTACCGGGGCACCCCGTGGGCAGCACCACACCCCAAATTCATCTGGGACACACCTGCAGATGGAGACCGGCCAGCCAGGACCCCTCCCATCCCTGCGGGCACAGGGGCTCCCATGGGGAAGGGTGCGGTACCCGTCCCTGCAAGAAGCCCCAGGGTGAGACGGGCTGAGCTGTGCCCCCACAGCAGGACCCCAGGGCGGGCACCAGGCCCCCCCGGCCGGAGGTGGACATGCTCTACAAGATCGAGGACGTGCCCCCCTGGTACCTCTGCATCCTGCTCGGCTTCCAGGTACAGCCTGGAAAGTGTCAGACCCCAAATCCCCGTTCCCCGTGGTGTGGGGCACCCCCAGCCCTGCTGAGCCCCCCCTCGCCCCCCAGCACTACCTGACCTGCTTCAGTGGCACCATCGCCGTCCCCTTCCTGCTGGCCGAGAGCCTGTGCGTGGGCAAGGACCAGCTCACCGTCAGCTACCTCATCGGCACCATCTTCACCTGCGTGGGCATCACCACCTTCATCCAGACCACCGTGGGCATCAGGTAGAGCCATGGCCCCGCGGGCCCCCCTGCCCAGCCCCGGGCCTGGGTGCAGGATCCCTCTGTCCCCGCAGGCTGCCGCTCTTCCAGGCAAGCGCGCTGGCCTTCCTCGTCCCCGCCAAGTCCATCCTGGCCCTGGAGAAGTGGCAATGCCCATCTGAAGGTGAGGGCAGGGGGGTGCAGGGGGTGTCTGGCTGCTCCCCGATCCCCGGGACCACCTCACCACCCTTCATCCCCAGAGCAGATCTACGGCAACTGGTCACTGCCGCTCAACACATCCCACATCTGGCAGCCCCGCATGCGAGAGGTACACCCTGCCACCACCCTGCCACCACCCTGTCACCATCCTGCCACCATCCTGCCACCACCCTGCGGCACCCTGACTCCTTGGCAGGATGCTGACGCCCTCTCCTGCACCTCTCCATGCCCTGCAGATCCAGGGGGCCATCATAGTGTCCAGCCTGGTAGAAGTGGTCATCGGGCTGCTGGGGCTCCCCGGGGCACTGCTCAGCTACATCGGGCCTCTGACCGTCACCCCCACCGTGTCCCTCATCGGACTCTCCGTTTTCCAGGCGGCTGGTGACCGGGCCGGCTCCCACTGGGGCATCTCTGTGCTGTATGGCATGGGGACATGGGGGACGCTGGGACAGGAGGGCAGGGTTGTCCAGCACAGAGCCAGGAGGATGTCAGGGGCATGAGGTGATACCTTGTGAAGGCTGACCTAGAACAGAGGCTGGACAGAGCTAAACAATAAAGTAGGGATTTATTAGGAGGCCTCAATGGATCCACCTTGGGCAGCACAAGAGCCCAGCCAGGGCTACACCCCAGGTGAACCAAAATGGGCACAAAATGGATGACTGGTCATGGGGTCTCTCACTTTTTTTTATCAGTTCTGCTCCTGTTGTCTAATTATAGCTTCAGGTTATGAAGTCCCATCTTTCTTGTTTTCCTCTCTTCAGCCCATGTTTTTTTCTGCTCTTGGGCCTGAGATTTGGATCATTTGTCCCAGGTACCCAGCTAGAGAAGGAATTGTTTTGTCTCCCTACACTGTGAAGAGAGCTCACATTCCCCTAATATGAAGCTCAGACCCACACACTAAAGCAGAACAGAACCTGAAAAATATAAAAGCTAAAACCTGAGGCATCAGAGGGATCCCATCTGTCTTTCCCCCCAGGACCATCTTCCTGATTGTCCTGTTTGCCCAGTACCTGCGGCAGGTCGCCATCTGCCTGCCCGGCTACCGGCGGGGCCACGGCTTTGTCCTGCTCCGCATCCAGATCTTCAAGATGTTCCCGGTAGGGACTGGCTGAGAGCATCCTGGGGCGGCCCCACATTCCCCCCTTTACCCCCACGCGGGCTCGGGAGCGGTGCGGGAGGGTCTCGGTGTGTGCCCCGCAGATCATCCTGGCCATCATGCTGGTGTGGCTGATCTGCTACGTGCTGACCCGCACCGGAGTCTTCCCCAGCCAGCCCGAGGAGTACGGCTACAAGGCCAGGACGGATGCCCGAGGGGAGATCCTGTCCGTGGCACCCTGGTTCCGCGTCCCCTACCCCTGTGAGTGCCCGGCAGCCCCGCGGCGCCCTGGGGCCCCGACACGCCTTCGCCCTGGGGGATGTGGGGACCTGGTGCAGCATCACCGGGGCTGGGGAACACCCGGGGGGCCCGAAGTGGCGCCGGTGAGCACCGGCAGGGGGTTCCTGGCAGTCCCCAGCCCTGACGTGCTCTGTCCCCGGGCAGGCCAGTGGGGGCTGCCCACGGTGACCTCAGCAGCTGTGCTGGGCATGTTCAGTGCAACGCTGGCGGGCATCATCGAGTCCATCGGGGATTATTACTCCTGTGCCCGGCTGGCAGGAGCGCCCCCGCCCCCTGTGCACGCCATTAACAGGTACAATCGGATGTTCCCCCCTCTACGGTACCTCACTCGCACCGCGGCATCCCTTGACACCGGTCAGGGATGCTGCAGGAGAGTGGGACGGGCACCAGCCGGACCATGTCGTTCCCCAGGGGCATTTTCACCGAGGGCATCTCCTGCATCATCGCGGGGCTCTTGGGAACCGGCAATGGCTCCACGTCCTCCAGCCCCAACATCGGCGTCCTAGGCATCACCAAGGTACCGGGGCCGGGGAGGGTCCCGGCTCGGCCGGGGGGCGCAGGCACCGTCACCTGCTGCCGGTGTCTCTGTGCAGGTGGGGAGCAGGAGGGTGATCCAGTACGGCGCCGGGATCATGATCCTGCTGGGGACCATCGGCAAATTCACGGCGCTCTTCGCCTCCCTGCCGGACCCCGTGCTCGGCGGGATGTTCTGCACCTTATTCGGTAACTGTCTGCCCCAGACGCAGCCCCGGGCCGCGTCCCCGCAGCCTCGGGGGCTGGTGAGCCCAGGGGTGCAGGGCGGGTTTGGGGGGGAACAGGGGCCCCTCGCACCCTCCCGCGGCTGGGGCAGCCCCCGGTGTCCGGCCCAGCGTGGGCACCTCCGCCTGCATCACCGCGTCTCTGCCGGCAGGAATGATCACGGCCGTCGGCCTCTCCAACCTGCAGTTCGTCGACATGAACTCCTCCCGAAACCTCTTCGTGCTGGGCTTCTCCATGTTCTTCGGGCTGACGCTGCCAAACTACCTGGATTCCCACCCCGGGGCCATTAACACAGGTACCGACCGCCAGGAAGAGCCGCAGTTTCGGGAGTTTGGGGAGAGAGGAGGGCAGATCTCCCGGCGCTCGCCCACCCGGGAGAGCAGCGGGGAAATCCGGCTCCGTCCCACGTTGTCACAGGTGTCCCCGAGCTGGACCAGATCCTGACGGTGCTGCTGACCACGGAGATGTTCGTCGGGGGCACCATCGCCTTCGTCCTGGACAACACCATCCCGGGTAACCGCGGCACACGGGCTGGGGAGGGGAAAGCAGCGGGGCAGATTTCTGTTGATTTGGAGCTGCCAGAGGGGATGGCAGGGCGGGGGGTGACACTGGACACCCCGCAGGGACGGAGGAGGAACGAGGCCTGGTGCAGTGGAAGGCCGGAGCGCACTCGGACAGCACGAGCAGCGCCAGCCTGAAGAGCTACGACTTCCCCTTCGGCATGGGCGCGGTGCGGGGCAGCCGCTGGCTCAGGAAGGTGCCCATCTGCCCGGTGTTCACCGGCTTCAGGGCCCGGCCGGGGGGCAGAGGCACGGCGGCAGCTCAGGGCCCGGACGGGGGCTCGGTGTGCACCAAGGTCTGAGCGAGGGGAGGCTCCCGGGAGGTGCCGCCCCAGCGCCGGAGGAGCCAGCCGAGCTCCCGGGGGGCTGTCGGGGTTCGGTAGCGCCCACCACGGCCAAAGCCAAGGCTGCCGGTGCTCGGCTCGAACGCGGGGCTAGGGGAACACAACGCTGCTCTTGGGGGACACCCCGAGCTCTGGGGTACGGCCTGGGGCCGCCACCCCGTGCCATGCCCCACCCGAAGCTTCGGCTGGCCAGCGCTTGCTGAAGCCCGTCAGCCACATCGGAGCCAGCCAGAGCCCCGGGGCCACCGAATCCCACCCGGGGCCACGGATTTTCACGCTGTGCCCTCGGCTCCGGCAGGGTGACCCAGCAGTCGGCACGGGCTCTTCGTGGGGCAGTGTCCAGACCAGCCTTAGGATGCCTAACTTAAGACGATACATTAAAAATGATAAAATATTCAAGTGCACGTGCCTGGCCAGTGTCTGTGCTGCCTCCTGCACCGTTCCCTCGTCCTTTGTGCACTGCAAAGGTGTCAGCACCTTTGACCATGCTCCTCCTGGGCTGCCAGGCACGGAGACAACCTGGATTTCTTCCAGGTGGGCTCTGCCTGAACCCGGGGCTGTGGGAGAGGAAACTCAGCACAAGCCCTCGGCAAACCCTTCCTGCCCTGGGAGCTCTGGAGTGCTGGCCTTGTCCTGGCTGTGCTGGTGACACTGACCCATGTCACCGGGCTGCTCTCAGCTTCAGGCACGGAGGTGGCTGACCCCCACCTCAGCGGGGTCAGGCCAGTCCTTAGCCTGGATTTAGCACCAAAGTTGAGCTGAGGCAACATTGCACAACCCAGTCACAGCCCGGGGTGACACTGCCACACACACTCCCAAGCCAGAGCAGGGAGAGAAGTGAGAAAATCTGTTAAAAGTGAAGATGAGGGGAAAAAAAAACCCCCAACTTAAAAAAATCCCCAAGGGATGCAAATACAACTACTCCCCACCTCCCACAAGCACCAGCCAGGCTCTGAGCTCCCTCTTTGGCTGCTGTCCTGGTGGTGGTACCAAGCACGGTGTCACTGTGTGTGACACCTCTCTGGCCAGCTGGGTCCCCTCCCATTTCCTTGTCCCCCCAGCCCACTCGCTGGGGCTGGAGCAGGACTGAGAGGGAGCCTGGGGGCAGTGCCAGTGCTGCTCAGTGCTGGGTGCCACCCCCTGTGCTGCAGTCACACCCCAAAGCCAGCAGGACAGCATGGACAGCAGCAGCTCCTCCCCAGTGAACATCCCAGTGCTTCGGGATACAGCAGAGGGATGAACCCAGCTCCAGCAGAGCACCATGGCCAGGCTGGCTCCACACGCTGGCTCCTGGCTGCTGCACTCAGCTGCCACCACCCCGAGGTGACGGTGGCCAGGCAAAGCTCGTGGACAAACTGCAGGACTCGCTGGTGGAACTCCCACTGCAGACAGAATCAGCTGTGCAGATAGAATTGCTGACCTTTTCCTTTAGGTGCTCGAGTCTAAGCTCTCCCCAGGTCAGTGGAAATCCTGGAGAAGTTCTGCCAGCTCTGTGCATGGGAAGGGAAGGCAGTGCCCATCATTCAGCAGAAGGGGTTGGTGCAGCGGAGCTCCCCCAGGGGGGAGAGGCTCTCCTGACACAGCCAGATGCTTCTGCCGCAGGGCAGCACCTGCAGGAAGGCCCCGCCTCACCCTGCCCGTCCTGCAGAGCTGCAGCCTCAGCTGGGCCCCTTCGCCTTAATCCGAGCTTAAAAAGGAGATACTAACGGCGAGGCTGGGCTGTCCTGAGCAGGGTCTGGGCTTGATCCTTGTGGGTCCAACTCAGGACATTCCATGAAGCAAGAGTGGATGGGGCTGGAGAAGCTGTCGCAGCCAGCACTCGACTCCAGCTCTGGGGCTCCTGTGCCAAGCACCAGGCAGCAGCTGCTGAGAGTCCTCAGCTGCTCCTAGGGCTGCCAGCCTGGAACAGCCACAGGGAGAATGATGGGAGAGCACAGAGCGGGAGGAAAGGAATAAATTCTCATCCCTGGAAGTGTCCGAGGCCAGGTTGGACAAGACTTGGAGCAGCTGGAACAGTGGAAGGCATCCCTGCCCATGGAACTGGGTCTCTGAAGTCTCTTCCAACCCAGAGCAGTCTGTGATTCCATGAAGAGTCCAGCTTCAGCCAGGATCCAGGGCCATGGGGCTCCACAGCGCCAGCCCTGTCCTCCACATGCTGCCGAGTGAGTTCCCGTGCCAGATGCCCAGTTATGAGACAGCCACCACATCAGTTCTACTATTATTTATTTTTTTAAATATTTTTGAAAAAATATAATTTTTTTACAATATTTTCAACTTAAACACTATTCACACTGAACACGTATGGCAGCTTAACCTACCCAAATATGAAGTTTAAGAAGCCAAAACTGTTCTAGCTTTATTAAAAGAAAAAAACCAAAACAACCAAAAAACCAAAAAAAAACCCCAAAAAGTCATTGTGCTGTAGACTATTGTGTAGTGATGATTAAACAAAGCAAGGGAAAAGCACCACTCAAATCACTAACGCTGGGGTTTGCCTGGTTTAATCCAGCTGTGGGAAGTCGGATGCCAAGGGTTCCATAGGCAGTGCTATGTGGGATGCCTGTTCTTGGCAGGAAGTGTGATGGATCTCACACCTCCCTGAACAGCACGGGAAGGGAAGGTTTCTAACATGATCACACACTGCAAAGGACAGGGAACTGCTTCCTCCCAATCGTCTGCATGTTAGTTCAGGAGCTGAGATCTACGACTCTGTACAGGTCTGTGAGATTTGGGTTAAGCTTACGCTGCTTCCCAGGATCATGATGTTTTGTAAGGGGGGGAAATTAACATTAGTAACAACACTGATACCTCAAAGGAAAGTTAGCTAATTTGCATAACAATCAGATCTCCTCACTTTCACTTGGAAGTTAAGGCATTATCAGGTGCAAGCTAGCACCAGTTAACACATCTTTAGTTAAAAACAGACCATTCACCGCAAATTCCAAGTCCTGTTTAAAAAGTCAGAGTCTGCAGAAGGTTTTATTAACGTGGTACTTTGTCTCAACTTGACTGGTGCTTCTTACCTCACTGCCTCCTTCGCACAGAGCCAGGGCCCAATTATGTTTCCATTAAACTTTTGACAGATTTACTTAATAACAGTCTCAGCACTTTTATTGAGCATGCAAGACTAACAAAACTTTGGCAATGCATAAGTGTAACACAGTGACAAGAAGAGAGAGCTTTTACAATTAAATCTTCTAATACTGGCTTCACAGTGTGGAAATTGTGCTACATCCACCAAAAGAGGGCCCAGTCTACTCAAATGTTTAAGTACTTCACCCCAGGAACAAACTCCTTTGCGTTTGGATTCAGATTACTCTTGACCTGAGGAAGGGAAGAGCAGAAATCAAGGTGAATCATTCTTTTAAGCTTCCATTTTCAAGCTGAAGACAATTCGAGGCGAAGGTTTATGGATTTAGAGGAACAATGAGGTACACAATAGGCTTCTTACACTTAGCAGCAGTCTATAATCCCCAGAAAAGCCCATTCCTCTGTGCTACTCCCCAAGTTATCCAACCTTCCTTAGCTCCACCTGAAGTTTCAGCTGGATGAGGGTTCAGGGAATAAGCAGCAAACCACAGGCATGCACCAAACACAGCAGCTTTCCCTCATGCTGAAACAGCCTTTTCTCACGTTGAGCTGTTAAAACGTGCCATGAGGTTTTTAAATTTTGCTTATTTAAGCAAGAGGTGACTTGTTCCAGGAACTTCAGCCACTTCTGGGAATTTTATGTGTATGAGCACTGTATTGATTTTTTACATGTCTCTGTCTGTGACTCCCCTGTCCTGCCCCTTGGCAAGCTGCTGCTGCTCCATGTCCTGCAGTTCAAGGTGGGCACCAGCACCTTCAAAAGGAGCTCTTTATCACAAAGAAATGGAGCATTAGGCTTTTCTGATCCTCACTGAGGCTGAAACTGCCTGCAGCTGCTTCAGCTTGGGAAAGTTGTGGTCTGTATCTGAATCTCAGAGCAGTTGTGTGGCAGGATCGTGTGGGGTCTGTGCTGTGTACAAGCAGCTGTGGATTCTGTGAGGGAAAATAAGCACATGCTGCCCTTTCCTTTGGGTTGAGCTCTGCACAGAAGTCAGACGGCAAAAAGAGGGCAATAATCAGTTTGGTTGCTTTCCCCTTCCCTAGAACTGTTTCAGGGATCTGCTGTGGCTCTCCCAGTCCCAACCAGACCCTGGGACAGGGCTCAGACCAGCCCAATGTGTCAGTGCTGGCAGATACCCAGTGACCCTTTCCCAGCCCTGGCTCCACTCAGTGCCCTTCTTTCATAACATCCCACCCACTCCTGGAGTTGTGCCATGGGAAAGGCTCCACATGGGTATGAAGAAAGCCACCAAACAGGTCACATCCCACGAAGACACCTCCTTTCCACCTATCCTGCACAGCCAGGCAGGGTTTAACAGGCTCCTTCCTGCTGGAAAGGACTTTCTCTTGCCATAAGCAGCAGTAAGCCCCAGCCTCACACAAAGACTTGAGCTTTAGAAATAGAATGAGAAGCTGAGCTTACCACCAGATCCTCCAGCGATGAGCTGTCACTGATAACAAGGTCATTGAACTGGTCCTGGATTTGATCCATTGTTTGTGGGAGATCACGGGCTGGAATAAACCACTCATGCTCCTCCTCTTCTTCCAGCATCTCCTGGAAACAGCGCTCGATAAATTCTTCTTCCCACAACTCCTCTTCAATCTGTGTAATGAAAAGAAACTGCTCCAGCAACAGATCTATTGTGAGCTTGAGGGGGGTTTATTCCCAGGTGTGCGCACCCAGCTGACCTTCCCAGCTGCCCAGCAGCACCCCAGCCCAGCACCATGTCCATGCAGCAAGAAGGACATCAGTGCTTTGTGCAAGGGATTGGGGCTGCAGCTGAAAGGAAGAGGCAGCAGAACCCCCCAGCCCCAGCTGTTTTGTTTGCAGCTTGTTATGACCTGAAGGAGAAGGAAAATGTAGGTCCCAAGCAAAAATTTCAGCTGTACCAACTAGTCTGGACCGAGCTCGCTGCAAGTATGAGGAAGGGAGTTGTGCCAAGACACAGAGCCAGGAAACACTCCCCAGAAAAGTGTCCTGTGGGACTCCTGGGGAAAAAATAACCCCTGCCTGTCACCTGGAACAAGCAGCCTCTCCTGGGGAACCCCACCTGATCCCAGCAGCTGTGAGGAATGCAGCCCTGCTGTCCTGGGAGCAGGACAAACCAACCCAGGCAGAACTGACACGCAGTGCAGAGAGTAAAGCAGTTTTCCTTGGTTGTTCAGTAAACGAGCTTTGGAGCGAGATCACCCTACAAATTTTCCATGTCCTGAATCAGACTGTGTAAGAAGGGAAAGGAGGGAAACAGAAGCCGGTGTGAAGGACTTGCCCAGACACAAGGGAATGGAAAATTGATTCAGGACAGATTTAGAAGTTCACTCAGTGGAAGCTCGAACAAGTTTTCCCATCTACCCTTAGCTCTGAAATCAAACACCTCCTCAATCCTGGAATGGAAATTCAGTTACCACAAACAAAATCAAAAACATTAACACCACATTATCAGGACTGCTACGCAATCTGGGTCCTTGCCCTTGGGGCAAACACACCCACGAGCTCACCAGGTGCTCTGGGGAGCAGGGACTCATCCCCACATGGTCAGAGCCAGCGCCCAGGCACTCCAGAGGCACTGAAGGCTGACTCAGTGATTCCCCAGAGCAGCACTCCAGCCTGGGTGGCACCTCCAGGAGGCACTGCCTCCCTCCTGCTATGGGCACACAGCCACAGGCCCCTGTTACACAGGGCTTGCCCAGTTCCAGGGGCTTGGTTACAGGCCTGTACCCCTACAGGTGCCTCCACGGCAGCTCTAGCAGTACTAAATAACATTTATTTCCCCAAACAGCTGGAAATTAGGACTGCCTGTTTTTATTTTCCAGCTCCAGTTTAACTTGCTCAGGCTCCCAGAGGACTGTGTCTGCAGCAGCAGGTGACCAGGCTGCACCAAGTGTGTCTGTCTGAGCATGACCCTTCTCCCCTCACACATCCACCTTTCCTCTGCTCTGACAATGGAATCTGTGCCTGAAAAATCATGGCACAACTCAGCTCCTTCCCAGAGAACTACACCCCCTGCATGCTAACTGTGGGACAGTTCCCAGGGGGAAAAAGCCACCAAACAGGAAACAATGCATAGAACGGAGGTTTTGTGAGCAAAACTGACTCTGAATGAGCTCAGAGCTGCTGGCACCCTGAGGATCCCATGCTGGTAGCTCAGCACTCGGCACAGCCACAGCTGCTGGAGACAGGCAGCAGCTAAGGAGAGTACAGAGCAAGCTGGGAATGGGAAAGGGGTGTGGAAAGAGGTGGGCTGTTCCCAGTCTCCAGAGCGTGAGGGAAAAGGGTGACAGAGGCGAGGTGGCAGAGGAAGGTAAGGCTTCCTTCCCACCAGATAGAGAAGGGAGCTGTAAGATTCAAGTATTAAAATGAGCAGCTGTCACCCAGCACCCTGTGGAGCAGCAGTGCTGTTCCCAAGGCAGGTGTGCACCTGGAATTCCCCAGCTCAGCACTGGGGCACTCAGCACGTCCACACACGAACGCCTCCCGGGCCAGCCCTTCCCAAGTGCCACGTACTTCTGTCAACTCTCTGTTCTCCCCCGGCTCCTGCAGAAGCAGGGAATTAATTAATGGATGCATTAGAATGTGCTGCACTTCCTGTGTTTTCCACCAGGACTACAGACAATCCGCATTTCCTGCCAGAGCAAGGGAGACCTGTTTGTTCCCCAGGATCACTCCAGAGAGCCCATCTGAAACTTCCTCTCCAAAGGTCTGTCAGTGGTGGACCCCAGCTCTGTCCCCTCAGCTGGAAAGTGACAAAGGATAGACGGGCCATGGAAAGCAGGGAAAGACTTGCCTGCCTGTTAAACTCCTCCTCGTTCTCCATCCACATGTACTCAGCAAAGGGGTTGTCATCCTCGTGGGAGTGCCCGTTGATGATCACATCCTCACTGATGATGCTGGGGCTGGTACTGCTGCGACTCGGGTCCTTCATGGCTGCCACTCCGATCCCAAACCTGCAACTGAGGAGGGCAGCATTCAACACCTGCACGTTCCTCATTCCCTGCCCTGCACAAGCCCAGCCTAAGGGAACACAGGCTGCACCTGCATTTGGAGGCTCCAGGCAGCCTTGCCCTGACTACAGCCCTGGGAGCTCTGAGATCACAACAAGGAACAGCGTCACAAGCACCGCTCCCATTGTGCGTGGATTCCAGCGACAAATTCATTTCCCAAGCTGAACCTTACCGAAGCCAAGCACCATGGCCAATGAAAAGTGACAGGAAAAAACAGTAGGAAACTTGCCAGTAGGAAAATATTTAAACACTCAAAAGGAGAATTTGTTTTCCAAAGCACTTTTAAGTGTTGTGTGTGATGGCACGAGCCAGGTTTCACAGCCCTTTCCTGCTGGGAAACCTTGCAGGGAGCAGAAACCACGAGGAACTGACCCTGCACAGGGCCACCTGGAAATCTGTGTTCTGAGGTGAGACAACATTGCTGTCCTTCTGTACCATGCCCAAATGCACAGGTCAACACTACAAAGCCCAGTATTTGTTGGATACTAACACTGGTAGTATAGATTTTCTTTAAACAGTACACAAAGTGAGACAACATCATAAAAAAGACCTAAAAAAAAACCTGATCAAAAAAACCCATTACTCAAGTCAAATTTAAATGCTTTCCTCATGCTAAAATTCACAATGGAAGTTTCAGCAGCAAGTGAAAATATTTTTATTTTATTAACAAAACTTTGTTGTCTGCATATCAAAGAGTGACTTCTTCAGAGAGGAGGGTATCAAAATACAGCCTTGTTGTCATTAGAGTACAAGGGCTTATCACCCAGCACCTCCCATTTTCTCTTTGCATTCCAGCTGGTCCTGTTATCTAGGGAATTAATGCAAGTTTTGGTTCAAAACTCTTGATAATACCAGCTAAAATACTGCCACATCTGAGTGACCGATTAAGAAAAGCCCAAAGAAGAAGGAGCCTGCCTGGCTTGCTGCGTTCCACGTTTCCCAGTCAAAGGCAAAGCCCAGCATGGAAGTCACTGCAGCTCCCTGGGAAGTGCCACAAGCGGGAGCAGACGCCTGCACTCCACTGTTTATTCCACTGAGGGAAAACAGGTTCTTTTTGATGTTCTTTCAAAACAAACTTGCTGAGGATTATTGGCAGCATTTACATAAAACAGGAAAGGACATTGCTTTTAACACCCCAATTCAAGCTTGAAATTGCTTTAAGCCACTTCAGCTGTTCCCAAGCCAACACACAGGATGGAGTATAGGAAATAAAGCCTAAAAAATCTTATTTCTTTCTCCCCTCACTTTTTACTGGCATGCATTTTCACCTTCTCTTTTGTGACTGCCTCAGCAGTGAGGAACTCGGGCAGCTTCTACACAAAGGTGACTGTACCCAGGCAAGTCCAGAATGGTAAAAATAATTTAAAAAACCAACCCAAACCAAACAAACCAACCCTACTTGTTTGTGTAAAAGCTTGGAAGGTTAATTTGTTGAATCACAGGCAAACTTTCCCATTTCTGAAGCGTTCCCACCAGACAGGAGCTCCAGCTTTAGGAGGGAGGAAGAGAAGTCCAGCTTGGACCAAACCAGCTTTGTCCACCATTGCCCAAGGATGATGGGGATGATCTTCAAGAAGGACCCAGGCTCAGCCTGAGGATTTGAAGTTTATCTGATGAAGCCCACAGTCCATTCATGCCTTTCCCACAAGGAAACATGCCCACGCCCACTTATCCTGCAGGAACTCTGAGGAAGCCCCAGGCTGGTTCCTCACTCACAGCACTCCCGATTTAAATTTCTGCAGCTTCCAACAGAACAAATAAATCTTCCAGAACAAATAAACCTTCCTATTTCTCCACTTCAAGACACAGAGCAAGCTTCTGTGCTCACGTGTGGGGACAAGCTGAGTCTCGTTCCACCAGTACTGGTACAACCTTTTCAGTCAGGGAATTCTGAGGGGGAGAGCCAAATGCCACTTCAGTCTTGCAAAAAGTCCCAATCCAAGCAGGCTGCTGCAGGAAACAAGCCCCAGTGCCAGGCTACACTGCTGCTGGGAACAAAAATAACCCATTTTCCATCTGGGAGTAGGTGGGAAGCAGAGGAGCTTGAAGCTCCTCACTGCAGAAGAGGAAATGTAACACTGGCAGTGCTAAGGAACAGAAAACAGGGAGAATTCTGCCATGGTGACAAACTGAGGTTCTGACCCAAGTTCCTCTGGGATTTTAGTGTGGAGTGGGGGTGTGGAGCAAGCACAGTGCGAATGCATAAGGAAAGACACTAATAAAAAATAGCATTTGTATCTTAGGAACGAAGACAGGAATAAAAAATTCTGTAACAACAGGCTTTCAGTTAACCCTGAATTGTTTTCTGTATGCAGTGTGCAGCTTGTTACTCCAGAACATCACTAAGGCCCATTAATTCACCCATTTCCCTGAATTTTGCTGCAGTTACAGCCATGAAGAGCCCTTGACCGACCATCATTAAAATTCAGAGCTTTGTGACTGAAGAGTCTGCATTTAAAATCCAGTCACGAAAGAAGATTATCCACTGCCTTCTCCGGAGGTGAGGTCAGGCCTAATTCCATGCAGCAACCACAGGTCCTTACCCGCCACAGGAAAAAAGAGAATAATTAAGTAAAAAAAAAATTACGGTATTTGCTTTAAGAACCCAAAAATAACATGGTTTTAGTGTGAGCAGAAGATTAAAGGAGATGTTTTAGAGCAGCTCGGCCAGAAGTCAGTGACTTGTTTATCAGCCGTGACTGCTCCTGCGAGTCGGCAGCGCCGGCCCAGCTCCTCCTTATCTATCGAGATTAGCACACGGCCCTTATCAAGGGAGCTGCTTATAACCGTCTAATAATATACTCGCCCAATAAACAGATTTCTTAATCAAATCCACGCGGGACGCCAGCGCTATCTGATCTAAACGCCTCCGAGCGCTGCGCTGGAGGTTACCGAACGCAGCCCGCGCGGGGCTGAGCAGGGGGTTGTGGGAGCAGCGCCCCGGCAGGGACGGGCCCTCGGCGGCTGGCCGGACCCGCTCCGGGGCCGTGTTTCGGTAACAGCGCGGCCGCCGCCGCGAGCCGGTGTTGTCGGTACCGCGGGTGCCGGTAACCCCGGGCCGCGCCGCTCGCTGCCCCGGCCCCGCGCTCGGCCCCGTGCGGGCGGTAACGCCGCGGGGCCACCGCCCCCGGCCCCGCTTTGTTCGGCACCAGCCGCCCCCGTAGGCCCCGGATGGCGCCGCAGACAATACCGAGGGGCGGCCCCGCCGCGGGGGGTGGAGGCCGCGGCCCGGCGCCGCCTCAGGGGAGGGGGCGGCGCCCTCGAGCCCCCGCGGCGGTGCCGACGGTGCGTGCCCGGGGCCGTCCCCCGCCTCTCACCTGCGGTGCGCAGAGGAGCCGCCGCTCCGCCGTGACCCGCCCGGACCCCACCGGACCCACCGGCCCCGCTCCGCTCCGCCCGGTCCGCGCTCGGCCCGGCCCGCCCCGCTCCGCCACACACCGCCGGACCTGACGTCACTTCCGTCAACGCCGGGCCCCGCCCTCTCTCCCCCGGAAGCGGCGGCGGCAGGCGCGCGGCAGGCCGCAGCATCGGCGGGGGGGCGGCGCGCTGCACACCGGGACTCGTAGTCTTTTCCCCCCACCCTCCTCCCAGCGCGCGGCATGCCGGGAGCTGTAGTCCCGCACGGCACCTGGCGGCCATTTCGCGCGGCGGCGCGGGGCACGCCGGGAAGCGCAGTCCGGCGCGGCGGCCGCCATCTTGTGGCAGCGGCGGTGAGGGGGCGGGGACCGAAGACCCCGGGGGCTCGCGGAGGGGTCGCCGAACGAGCTCGGGGCTGTCAGAGAGCGATGCCAACACTCCCCGTTACCGGGCATCTCCCGAAGCACCCCAGCGTCCCTCGGCACAGCGGCTGACCCGGCAGGCGCAGGCCCCTCGCCTCACTGAGGGAGGGGATAATGGAACGCTGGGGAACAACACTCCCGTTCACAAAGTGGTGGTTGTGCACGGACTCGCGCGTTTTAAGGCTCCGTGTCAGGAAATGGGACACAATAGGTATTCTTTATCAAGTACGTGCCGAGGCTTCAGCCCAATTTACAAAATGGGTTCAAAAAGCCATTTTTATTCTTTTGCTTCTCCTCTCCCTTTTCCTTAGGGGAAGGTGGGAATGCCTCTCCTGGCCATCCACAGCCAAAATGGAGCCACAAACGCCCCGTGAGCCAGCTGCCCCAGCTGCAGCCAGCCGTGGCACACCAAGCAGATGGAAATGCCCAAGTGTACGGTAGTTTATACTGATCTCATCAGCCACCATTACCAACTTGTTCCCAGGGCCCAAAGGTTTCCCCACAGTCCATCAAACACTGCAAAATACCTCTGAAAGCATCATCCTCAGAAAAACAACACCGTGCACTTGCTACTGTTATTTCCACAATTTCCAACTCTACAAATCCAGCAGGATGTGGTTTTCTCAGTGGAAGAGGTTTCTCTTTCTACTCACTCCCCACAGCAGTGGGTGAGCAGTCTCCAGCTTCCTCCTCACAGCGCAGAGCCCAGCATTTCACACTCACCCTTGCACTCTGGGATTTCCCTCACCCTTCACAGTGTAGTTATTCCCAAATAAGCAGCCCATGACACCAACATGTGTGTCTGGAATCTGTCCTTAAGAGCAGGTTTTTCTGGCACCTTTTTCTCAGAAATTACCCTAAGGGCTCTATTCTCCCTGACATCTGCATGGGAACAGAAGGCACTTTGTGAAGCAGTGAGTTTGATTTAACTTTTGACATGTAAAAGCATCCTTACACTCACACCTGGGAATGCTTTAATGTTTAAACACTAAACATGTACATGTTTAACTGTACACAGGTCAGCATTCACACAAGCTACAAGATCAGCACAATTATTAGCTAACAAAAGGCTACTTTAAAAATTGAATGTAGTATTTCAATACATTAATCTTAAATGCACATTGTAAGGAAACTTAAAAGACCTTGCAAATAAATTTATCTGCCTCCCTCAGAGAGGGGTGCCTGGTCTGCAGCCACACCAGAGGGACTCAACAGCCTCTCAGTGACAGATGAGTGACAAACGCCACCTAAATGGGGCTCCAAGCCCATCCTTGATTTTGTTCTGCTCTAAGTGCAGGGCTGCTGGTGCCTCTGATTTCTTTCAGGGGCCTCAGAAAGCTTGAAGATTCTATCAGTGCCTGACATTTAATCCATTTCCTACAAACCCAAACATCACTTTGCATACTAATGAGCGTCGTGTACAGAGCAGTAACTGCTCTCTGTACAGGGATGAGTCACTGCATGGTAAAACTTTAATTTGGATGTGCTATTTCAACAAACCCTGCACTGGAGCTGCTCCTCAGCACTTCTCCCCTCTCCAGGCCCCACAGAACCTGCTGCCCTCACTGGAGGTAGCTCACCTCTGTGAGGGACTGCACCCCCTCAGGGGAGGGTGCAACACAAAGTCACAGCTGGAAAAACACGTTCGTAAGGCTTGACTTGCAAACAGCACAAAGTCCTGTGTCTGCTGGGTGTGTCTGCTTAAGGAAGGAGTTATAACTTCATCAACACTCGGCCTCCTGCACGCCAAACCCCTTGCAAGCCCCAGCTCCTCACTCATGGAGGCTCAGGCTGGAAGAATGGGCCCCAGTATGTTTTGTCTGCATGAATGGGATGTGGCTTCAGCTTTGATGAGAACACCCCAAAACTCCAGAAATAAAAGTGTCAGCAGAATATACCTACCAGGGTTTTAACAAGTGATATTTTAATTTGTTTGGAAATGCAAGAGGGTTTAGGGAAGAGAAAGAAGAGTTATGCAGGAAGCTGCTGAAGCACAGGTGTTATAAACATGCACATTTTAAAAAGAGAGCTCGAGTTTTGATGTGGTGATGTGACACAGGATAGAGAGTTCAGCAGAAACACTGGTTAACATGCCAAACATCTATAACAAATCACTGTGGTCTAGCTTTGTTTATTGGGAATCACTTTAGTAACCTGAAGTCACAAATAAGCAGTAAATAACAAAAACTACAGATAAACACAGGTTACACATGCAAATTCCTGTTCACATCTCACATGTGCAGGTACATTAAGTGCACAGTTCTAAAGAGTCTTGACAAAACCAGGTTTTAACAAAAAATGGTGTTAAAATGCAGGTATGAAAACTTCCATGTGAAGAATATAAAGATACCTTTGTCCCTTTCAGGACTCCAATGCTGCTTTTGCTATACCAGAGATGTACGACAGCGACGAGATTCAAGTAAAAGCAGGAAGAGCTCGAGGAAATAATACTGGTCAGAGAATGGGCATTTACTTCTCACTAAAATACACGGAATAGCTGAATAGGAAAGTCTAGGCAAGAGCTCAGGAAAAAAAAAATCACAAAGTTGTAAAGCTGACTAATCACTAATTTCCCTATTTGCTATAGATAACAGCAGTGACATTAAAAGAAACTGCAATTCAACACTTAAAAATGCAACTTACATTTAACGACTTTTCCAAAAGTGAAATGCAATGACAGCCTTACACTCAAAATTAAACAGCTGCTAGGCTCAGACCAAAATACGGAATGTTCTAGATAAAATAAAAATACAGTATTACTTTTCATTTTTTATTCAGAATGGAACTGAAAGACAATTTCTGAAGCTTGAAAGTAGTAAGTTTCATTTAAACGCAGTTTTCTTCTCATAGATGAGCTTTCCACAAGGGTGCAAGATTTCTTTTTCTGTAATAGCTTGAAGTGTCAAATGAAAGGTTGTTGCCATTCTCACATTAAGAACAAACTGTTGTCATTAACTTAACTGCATATGCTTTTTGCTACAACATTTAACACATGAACAGACCTATAATGCCTACTGTATCTCACTAAAACAAAAAAGAATACAGTATTTCCATCTACTACTTGTACTGCTTTTAAAAAAGATTAACATTAAAAACAAAGCCACGTTTTCCTTACATCCTTCTTTTTAACCTTCTTTCTTTTGCCTGAAGTCTTCTGCCATTTTATCCAGAATTTTCTGTTGAAAGAAAGCAGTTATATTGGGGATATATTTAAAGAGTTTCTCACAGGTACAACATAAAGAACGGAAACATAAATCAAATTTCCAAGTTTAAAATCTGTGAGCATCAACTGCAATTGCAAAGATCCTAACTAACAAGGCTGGCACTTCTCCCCGTCCCGGAGTGGAGCATTCCTTGGCAAGCCAATGGAATTCCTTCCCCTTTTGGCATGGACTTGTGACACGACCGAGCCACTTACCTGGGTGGAATCTGCCCTCTACAGAGGCAGGGACACAATATCTCCCCTCCCCAGAGAAGGGTTAATTTAAAGTCTGAGGACTTTGGTACCACTTTGATGACATTTGGCAGCAACATCAATTCACCTATTTAATTTTCCCAGCTCTCCAAGCAGACTCCCAGCTCCAAGCAAGTGCCAGTGTGAAACAGAAGCTGCATTTCCCCCTTCCCTCCCCAATTCCAAACCCCACCACAGTCACACAATCACCCACAAAACAGCTCACTGATCATTTCTGCCACAGAAAAAACAAAACAAATAATGTTTCATTCAAGTAACAAACCTCACAAACTGGCACTTTTCCCCCCTTCCCATTTTACATCAAGGCTTTAATGTCCCATAAGCAGGTACCTCAATGGAAAAAATAAAAAAAGAAAAAAACACTATGGTGATGGATGAGGTGGATTTTTTTCCTACAAGATCCTGCATAGGAACTGATTTTCTGATCTACTCCTTCACAGTGTTGTTTGGTGACAATTTTTATGCCATCTGCCTTCCTGGGCCCTCTGTTTATTTAGGGGTTCCCTGTTACTGCAAGAAGGCAAATGTTTAAATTATGAGGTGCCACATTCTCCTCTGTGGAGCTCCTGGGGTTTGCTTTCAGCCTCAGGGATCAACTGCCCTGAAATGCATTAATGTGACACTGCAGGACTATCAGAATTCCTTTGGGATTGCCTTTCCTGGAGGTCATGTTTGCAGCTCACAGTATGAGGTTACAGCAGCAGCATTGTCACTCATGCCATGCAATCATGTGATACCTCATCCAGTTAGAAAATGGAAAAGTGCTCACAAAATCAGAAGTTGCAAAGATTTTTGCTTTTTTAAACATATAAAAACTTCATCTTAAGCAACGTTGACTGGTTGAAAACACTCTCATCAAAGGGACGACTGGAAGGGATCTGGGCTCCCTGTTACTGCAAGAAGGCAAATGTTTAAATTATGAGGTGCCACATTCTCCTCTGTGGAGCTCCTGGGGTTTGCTTTCAGCCTCAGGGATCAACTGCCCTGAAATGCATTAATGTGACACTGCAGGACTATCAGAATTCCTTTGGGATTGCCTTTCCTGGAGGTCATGTTTGCAGCTCACAGTATGAGGTTACAGCAGCAGCATTGTCACTCATGCCATGCAATCATGTGATACCTCATCCAGTTAGAAAATGGAAAAGTGCTCACAAAATCAGAAGTTGCAAAGATTTTTGCTTTTTTAAACATATAAAAACTTCATCTTAAGCAATGTTGACTGGTTGAAAACACTCTCAAAGGGACGACTGGAAGGGATCTGGGCCATCTGCATTTACTCTGCATCACTACTTCTAAGCCTGGCCTTATTCCAATTGGAATTCCCTCTTTAATCCAAATTTACAAGATAAAAAATGCTGGAGCCACTCTTTAAACTGTGCATTCTGCATATTATTTTCACAAGATGATGTTTTGGAGAGGTCTATCTAGAGTTAAAAAGTTATTGAGAAAGCCAATTTCCACTGCCTGAAAGGTATTTGTATTCTCAGTCCGGTCTCGTTGAGCTCTACTCCCCAGAAAGAATCAAGCCATTTAAAATGAACAAGTTTTTGCCTTACCTTCAACTTTTGATAATGAGGAAGGCTGCTGCAATGGGTCTTTTTTGCAACATCTTCATTTGTGTAGAACAGGGAACACAATTTGCAATAAAACCCTGTTTTGGGTACCACATAATTCACACCTAGAGGAGTAAACACCACAAAATAAACTAAGAGATCTACTCTACATCATTTCTTTTAATGTCATATGTCATTTCAGCTAAATCTTAAAACCATAATTCACTTTACATTAAAAGCTGCTTTATCTTTAAAAGTCTCTGATTTAGTTTAGTCAAGCAGGGGCCTAATAGTAACTAAGTATGCGCAGGTTTTGGGTTTTTTTATATTTAAAAATTCACCTTTCAGATTAAGGGTTAATTTTATTGGGTCCTTCAAGAACTCACAATGTTTTGTGATCGGTTTTGGAGTATTTAATATGACTCTGAACTATTACCACTGTTGTGCTCTGTGCTAGCAATTGAATTTGTGTTGCTAAAAGATACCTCTGTCAATTTCTGCCTAAGGAAAGGGTTATGAAAAACGCTATGAAAATAAGGAAAAAAGAAAATACTGGGTTTAGGGCAGGAGTGAAGAAGGGGGAGGAGGGGGAAGCCCTAAAATGAAAGGCTATGGGGCAACGTATTGCCAAAAATAAAAGTCAGATGAAATGAGAAATGCTATTGTGATGCACAGAGACATTTTGGAAAAGAAATGGAAACAGCCTTACCAACAGGAATGTTTGGCTGGTATGGCCCAATCCTAAACTCGTCTGGGACAAGAGGTTTCTCCAGAACACTCTTTGTTTCCTGCTCGCCCTGGGGGTCTGTGTTTTCCTGGGTGCTTTTCTCAGTATCCTGCGCTGCCGCAGCATCAGAAGCTTCAACGCTTTCAGCCTTGGCGCTCTCTTCGCTTTTCGTTCCGTTTTCTAACGTTTCACTCTCCTGCTCTGGCTCCTCAATCTTGTCCACCTTGATCTCTGCCAGGCTGTCCTCGCCCTTGCCCGCGGCCTTGGCTGCCAGCCCGGACTTGCGCAGCTTCTGGTGGTCGGAGTCCTCCTCGTCGCCCACCTCGTCCAGGGTGACGAAGCCCTCCATGCTGCGCGGGAAGCCGCCCACATAGCGCTGCGGGGACAAGGGGGCCGTGTCAGCTCAGCCCGAGCGCTCCCTCCAAAGCCCCCTGAGCTTCACAGCACAAATACAAGCTCCAAACTCCTCCTACGAGAGCTGCCTCGCTCACTCAAACTGGTACTCAAGATTTAACCAGCTCTTTTTGTATCCCACTGCCCCAGAATCAAGGACTCCCTTTCACAATGATTTTTTTTTTTTTTGCATCAGGAATGGCCATTGTTCCACCACAGCAACATAATTTCAGCTTAAGAACAGAGCCAAAACAACTTAAATTCTCAAGATGAAAGTTCTTTTAACATGAGTACCTTAAGTGAAAGTAATTTTGGAGTGCACCAATTTTGTTGCTATTTGAAAATCCCGTAAGAGCCTTGAATTCATGGCCTGAATAGAAGGCAAAACTTTACCAGAACTATTCTGTCCCCACTAATGGTATGAAAGTTCACCAAAAAGAATTAAAAGCTCTTTTCAACCAGTAGAAAGCTTAGAGCATCCACATTAAAACAATCACTAGAACAGAAACAAAACCCAACCCAAACCCACCAACCACCCAAACTGGGAAAGCCTCTGAAAATCCAGGTTTTGTTAGAAGAGGGACTGTCTAAATTCAGACTTTTTGGAAATGCTCCTGCTGATATAGAAATATCACTATTCCACATACTTAACAGCAACTGTGAGCAGGACTGAGGCAGCATTAGCTTTGTGAATGTAGGTCTTCAAAGGAGTGAAGTCTGGCTTTGAAGCAGTTTATCACAGCCAATGCCAACATACCAACAAGGAACACTAAGAAAACTGGGAAATGCCATTTGCATGGCCAGTATCCATCTCAGCACCATTAACCAGGTTCCTGACAAGGATCCCCCAAAACTGAGATCCATGCCTATCTCATTAATTAATTAGGTACACGCCTTTCTTGCAAAACAACGATCCAAGTCAACAAATTACTGCAACTTTGCACACTTCTCCACAGAACTGAGTATGATTAACAAAGCAGGTAGGACGTAAAACCCACGAGAGTGTGGGATGATGTGGTGAGAAAAAGGGAAGTCACAGCAAGTAGCCTGTGACTGGAAACATCTTGAAAGCAATTCTTGTCTTTCTCCAGGGGGCAAGGGGCCCTGGCTAACTGCAATGGCCCTACCTGCCCCTCAGCTTAAGGTGTAGCTGTACATCCAATTCTGCCCAAGCCCACATTAGCCTCCAGCCCTCAGTACATTATTTTTTGAACATGCTTTCTGGGCTCAAGGGTAAATACAGTTTGCTGAGAAACTGCTCAGAAGAACACAGTTCCTGGTTAAGTATTAATCAAAAAAAGGGTGAAAAACAAGCAAACCCCCAGCAAGCAACAAGGATAAAAGCCCACAAATTAAAGGCTTCTGTCAAAAGAGAATCAGGGCTTTTTAACTGAATCCATGGCCAAGTTCCACCCAGTGAGATCTTCCACTTTCTTCAGAGGAGCTTTAACACCTGCTCCTTTCCAGACAGGTGTTTTAAAGACCTACAGAGAAAGGTCTGCACCAGAATGTACATGGTGTGCTACCTAAGTTAGACTGGCCTTCCCTCACTCAGCAGCTCACTGTGTGAGTTACCTTTTTAAGCTTTTTCTTGGCTCCTGGAGTGACTGCAACATTCCCCTCTGTTTTTACAGTTGCATCATCAGGTGTGTCCTTTTTTTCTTCAGTAGCCACATCAGCTAAATTGGCAACATCTGCATCCTCTCCTGCTGAGCTGCCACTTTCTAACAGTGCTGCTGCCTCCTCCTCATCCACCAGCAGCTCATCTTCAGACTCCAGGAGTAAACTGGGCTCATCTTGCTCTGTTTGTTCCCCACTTTTGGCACCTGAAGGCTCAGCAGCATCCTCCTGTTTCTCCTCTTTCGCTTTTTCTTCTGTATTGCCACTTTCAGGTTTCTGAGCAGGTTCTGTTTTGGACTTCTTATCACTGGGAGAATCTTTGCTGTCTGGGGAATATGTTCTCTTTCTGTAAAGAACAAAGAACATTGCTGCTTGTAAACCTGGAGAGAGTCCAGAAATTACTAAAGAAAAAGATCAGATTTCTTTAGATAAGTCTGGAAACTATTAATGTTTCAGTTTAGAAAATGGAAAGCTGATGGAAATCCTGAAGGACATGATTCTTCAAACATACAAAATGCTGCTCCAAGGAGAAATTATCCTTACAAGACACAACAACTGTTTGTGGGTTTAAATTGCAAGAAGGCAAGGCTAATTAGGGACTGCAAAGGATTTCCTTAGGAGACTGAAGAGGCTGTGAAATCTCCATTGTCAGAGGAAGAGGGTGGGTAGCATATTTGAAACAGTTAATCTCTGGGCACAACCTCCAGCCATTTGATCTCAAAGCTTGCCTGACTCTTTTCTATTGTTTCTATACTCTGAATAAGGTATTTTCATTATTTTCATATTTCCCTTAAACAACATCATGCTTTAACAATAGGAAATTACCTGGTTTTATCCTTTTTCAGCAGTTCAACTCCTTTGTTGGGAATCTAAAATAAAATTGAAAAAAACCTGTGAGTTCCAGCAGAGTATGACTTACACAAGTGCTGTAGCATAAATGCAGACCAGAATCCACTCCAGCCAAGTGCTTCCAGCTACATTAACCCCCAGGAACTCTGTCCATGCCACCCACCAACTGATCAGCAAACCTTTATCTCAAGTCAGACAGGACCTGGCCAACCTAGAAATTCCCTGCCTTTATTCATAGTAATTATTCAATACAAAACAAATGGGATATCCTGCTCCAGAAAATTCACATACAGTTCCTGGCTTGTTTATGAACCAGCAGCATGTAATTCAGGCACTGGCACAGATCAGTAGTAAGCTGTACTTTTCTCCACCATTAGTGGAATACCTTTAGCAGACTCCCATCACTTCACCTGTTTATGAAGTACAGAACAGGAAATGTCACTTGTAGGCAGTAACAAGGAAATCTATTCAAATTGCCATTAACTGCTCATTTTGCTGCACTACCATGTGCATCAGTAAGATTTCTTCATGCTCCACAACAACGCTGATGTTTCTAGGAGACAGCCTGACAGTTCAGATTGCTCCTGCTTTCATTATCACAGGACTTTATTATTATCACAGAATATTCTGAGTTGGACGGGACCCATAGGGATCATCAAGTCCAGCTCTTCAGTGAATGGCCCAAAGGGGCTGAACCCACAACCTTGGCATTTATCAGCACCATGCTCTGACCTGTAGTTATGATATTTTATTAAAAATCCTTTCCTAGGATTTTTCCCCTCCTGAGGAGCTGAGAGCCTCAGGAAAGAAACGTAAACAATAACTATCTGCTGCTGTGGAATGCAACAGGTGCATCTTCCATTGGCCCACGTGGATTGTTTTCAATTGATGACCAATCAAAGCCACCTGTGCCAAGGCTGTGAACTGTCACAAGATTTTGTTATGCATTCTATTCTATTCTTGTTCTTTGTAACCTTCTGATCTCTCTATTCTCTCTGTTCTTTTAGTATAGTTTTAATGTAGCATTTTAGTATAATATTTAACATAATAAATCAACCTTCTGAAATGGAGTCAAACCTTGTGTCTCCACACACAGAAAATTCATCACAACACTGACCAGCTGACCTCTTCTCAGTTTTGTACCTACTGTCCTAGTCCAGTGAAGAAACACCTATAATTGCATGAATAGTACCCTGGTGTTATGTAAAAAAACCCTGGTGTTATGTAAAAAAACCCTTCAGTCAACCTTTATAATTGCATGAATAGTACCCTGGTGTTATGTAAAAAAAAACCCTTCAGTCAACCTTTCCCCTCCTTTATATGAGCTGCACAGGCAGAGGTGCAGTTCTAATACATTTAAAGTTTTCACAAACCTTCTTCATTTTCAAAGACAAAGGAAAAAAAAGATCCCACATTAGAGAATCGTCTAAATGGAGTAATTTTAATTAAAATCTATATCATTTACTCTAAAATCTGAATTATAGCAACTGTTTGTGGTTTGTTTAATCTGAAAGGAATATCCTTTAACTTGTCCTCCTAACACCACCACTTGTGCCAAGTAACTGCACTCGAGGAGCCAGAAAATATTAAAGCCAACTGCTCAGTTCTACATGCAACATTGAATTTTCAATAAGCAATGGCTGTCATCTACTTTCCTTTACATATTCAACTACAATTAAAAAAATCCTTACCCTTAACACCAGTTTCTTGTACTTTTCAGATAAATCCACTTTCACACATCTGCCTTGGAACCAAAGCGCTTTGTTGGCACAATGCTCAACCATGGCCAAAGCATCTTCTCTGGTCTCCATCTCAATAAAGGCCTGAAAAGATTAAAACACACAATAAAAAGGACTCTGAAACACTTTTCCAGGCAGTGATTTAACTTCAAAAATATTCATTTCCAAATACTGAAACAAAATCATCATGTTCAACTATACCCATCCTCACCAAACACCTGAACATTTACCCAAGTGCTTTACAAACCCCAGCTTTTCCATTCAGAGCATCTGTCCCAGGGACAGTTCTGAAATTAAACAGGCATTTAAATAATCTGCCAAAAAAGTCACCATAAAGTAAAATATGATTTAAATTAAAAAAGTATCAGGACAATGAAACTCTTATTTAGTGCTTATGTACCTGGGAATTTCAGGGGAGTTGTGAGACTACCTCAGTATTTTATTTTTGGTTTTTGAGAGAAGGCTGAAACAGAAAGGCAGCAGCTGCTGCTCTTCCAGCTTTGTGAGGAGGTCTCACAAGGCTGCTGAATGAGCTTTAAACAAACACATCTGGGTTGGAGTATCCTTGCCAAAAAACTGAAAGCTGTTTCAGCAGCCAACTTAGGCAGCAAAGCGATTTTATTTTTCCAGTGAAGTAATGTCAGGGACTTCCTAGGGGGTCGCACAATAGTTTAGTAATTTTGCACTTCTCAAGTGTGGCATTAGGGGACTCAGGCACCCATCTCTTTGTAAAAGCAGTAGAACTTCCTTTTTTTACTCAAGGGAGCAATGAACTGGGACAGTAAAGCTTAAAAAAATAGAGCTAAATAGTTTAAACTCCTGTATACTTCTAGAAATCTTGCATTTCCCTATACACACGCAATGGTCTGTCTTCAAACCTTTCTTTTCTAAGCTAGAAAAGCACAGCAGAACTGCTTTTGTTTAAAGAATGAAAAACAAAGGGTAAATAAAGAAACATGTTAACAGTAGAATACATTTGTGTTTCACAGGTAATGGTTTTTCAGCCCTAAGAAAACAATTCCAAGGCTCCACGAAATCTGCATCATCCAATAATCAAACCTCCACGCTGAAATATATTTTTTTCTGTTTTTAAAGCAGCTCATATTCCAGGGACATCTCACAGGAAGCTCCAAAGCAAACCCCCAACCCAGACAGACCCTGAGTCATTTCCAAGCCTATGCCAGAGCACAAGGTCCACACATGCCCCAGCTGAAGGTGTAATTCCTTCCCAACTAACACCCCCCTGAAGCCGTGCCCTAGGGGCTCCCCAGCGGTCACCTGGCTTTTCATTCTCATGAGGATGTAGTTCTTGATCTTCCCGTAGGGCTCGGCCAGTTTGAGCACGGCGTTGTCAGAGTAGCCCGAGTGGGGCAAGTTGCTCAGGTGGATCACACGACCAAGTTCTGGTTTTGGTGGCTCAGTCTTTTGGTCAGGTTTGCCCTCAGGTTTCTTAGATTAAAAGGCAAAGACATTTTTTAAGACCTATGTATAAAATGTACAAGGGTGACTGTCCCTTGATTAATCTGATGTACTGAAAAGTACAGAAATTAGGAGTAACTTAAATGCTGCAGCCTCATAACACTGACTGCCCCAGATTAAAATAAGGCAATGCTAAAAAAAGCTGAAGTGTTTTACCTTTATTCTCTTGTATTTCTGTGACAAGTGGACTCTGACTGGTTTACCAAACACCAGGGCAGGTGTTGTTGAATAATACTCCACTGCAGCCTGGGCATCTTCAGTGGTTGACATTTCAATAAATGCCTGAAATCATATAAAATCAAATTAAGTGCTGCTCTTTCAGGAGTCTAATTTTGTTTCAAATTTTCAAGCTCTTCCATGCTTCCTTTTAAAAATAACTGCATCAGAAATGAAAACTGCTTTTTGGTTACAACGTGAACTGACCTGCAGAGCTTGGCAGATACTTTATTTAGGTGCACAAACAGAACTATTTTGTTTGTTTACATTCCACCTAGATTTGAATTCAAAACATTCAATTGCTGCCTCCTTTTTCCACTGCTATGGTATTGCTTTTTTCCACACTTCAAAATAAGACACACTCCATAATACAAACTTAGGATCAAAAAAGTTTTCAGATAGTTTTCAAACAAAGCAGAATGTGGTGTTGTTAAGAAAGCAATGAACAACCAACCAGGAGGATTTTTCAATATTTAAGTGAAAATGTGGTAGTGCAGCATTTCTGGAAACACACTCCTCCTTTCCCACATGGCCCTGATGATAGACGTGGCATCTCAGTGGGTGGCTGAGCAAATCCTTTTCCAAAAACAAAGCTCAGACAGTGACAGGAAGCCCACCAGACACACCAGCCAGCCCCAGCAGCAGTGCCCTGGGACCCAACCTTACCTCATTGATTTTGTTTAGAATCAGGTGATTTGTGATTATCCCAAAGGGTTCAACGAGCTGAAGCAGCTGGTATCTCAGGTTCTTTCCCCTCTGGAAATCCATGATGTGCACAACTCTGCTTGTTTCCTGTTGAACACAAAGCATGTGCACACAGCATGAGAAAACCTGAGCACCAGCAAACCCAAAGTCTGCCAAGGCTCTGCTCTACTGGTGTAACTGTTTAAATTTTTAATAACTATTTTTATCTATCTTCACTAGTGACCAAAAGACGCATCCAGAAAAGGCACAGAATTCCTATGGATTTCCAGAGCAAGATGCCTGCCGTGCCAAAGCTGCCTTTCCTTAAGTTCACACAGCTTCATCATGAAGAGAACATTTAAAGAAGTTCTGTACAGTTTTGGAATAAAAATTTTGTCGAGTACTCAACACAAACTCCCAATCTCATGCCAAAGCTTCAGTACTTCCACACAAATTCTAAAATCTCACTTCTAAAGACAATAAATTCATTAAACAAACAAAATCCACAACTTAAGAAAACACAGAAAAATTATACAACAAAAATGTGAGTTAAAACAAAAAAAAGAAATTCAATACTAACCACTCTGCCCTTCTGCATGTGTCTGGGTCCTTGCATATTTCCATTTCCAGCTCCTTTAAGAAATTAAAAGAATGAACAAGCTTAGCTCAACCTGTAAGACTGGGATTAACATGTCTCATCATGAGTTCTGAAAAGATATGTCACTTGTAATAGCAAAATGAGATCAAGTTATAAAAACTAAAAAGGCTTTTTATTTATTTCAGAGCTCTTGTAATGTGAGGTCCTCATTCCTGCTCCTTCTCTTCACTCTAACGTTAGAGAAAGAGCTGCATTTATTGCTGACCAGGAACAGCAGAGAGTAAGCACAGCCCATTGGAAAAAAAAAAAAATCTCTTGTTTTAAACAAGATTTGCCAGAAGAAAATATCTCTGCACACAAAGGATGTGAGATTTCTTTATCCAAGACACTCTTTATACAATTGAGAGTTTCAGTTCTAAAACATCACCAATTCAATCACAATATCCATTAAAAAATCCAAAAAACCAAACACAAACAAAACCCCCTTTCAAATAGTTTGGCCTACAGGTAAATTTGAGATATTTTGAAAAATTAACAGTGCTATTTTAATGTAATAAAGTGTGAGTGCATCTATCATCTAAAAAGTGTCTAAAATACTTGTACTCTGTCAGGATAGCTAGGTAAATTAATCAGCTTTGCTCTTTTAGCCATTTGAACTATCTGAAAGGTAGGAAGTAAGAGCATCAGGCAAGAATGTGATTCTTAGCCTCCTTTCCTGAGAGGAAGAGGCTTGCATCATCCATCTTCCCACTTCTCACTTCTATTCCAATTTATTTCTCATATTCACTTGAAAATAGGAGGAAAAAACACTTAGGACACTGAATTCTTACCAGAAAACTCCACCAACATGTAGCTACTCAGAAGACAGATAGAAAAATCTCCTACATAGGAAAAAAAATATCCAGGTGCTCAGCACATGTTGATTAATCTCAGTTAAAAATCACCAGCCACAGGGAGTTGGCAGCTGGCAAAAAGGTGAAGTGTGGGAATGCAGTACCAGTCCTTAGTCCCACCACAGCCAAAGTATTTTAGCTCCAGTGCTGAGAAAAACATTTTTCTTGGTTGTTTTAGAACACCAGTGACAAATTAAAACAAAGAGTAAAAAAACCCACACAAAACCTAGCTAAAAATTAAGCCTGGTGAAGGTAGGTGCCTGTTGAGGTTACCTCTGGGCCCAACAGGAGGTCCTCCAAGGTGGAATGGAGGTGGTGGTGGTCCCAAAATTCCCGGTGCAGGGTTTGTAGATTGTTGCAACATAAAGGGATCACCCCTAGAAAGAGGAGAAAACACACTGTCATTTTAAGCCAAGAAACTGTGAAGCTTTCATTCACAAAACACCCTAATTTCTGCAGAGCTTTTATGCACCCAACTCAGGCTACTTTTACTTCTGCCCTTCAGCTGGAAAACAAAAGGAGGAATCCATTTGAACCAAAGGAAATGTGTTGTTTCACATAAAATGTTAGGAACTCCCTCTGCTTCAAATAAACAATTTCAAATAAACAATTTTAATAAATACTTCAAAATTAATTACTACTTACATTCCATGTCCTGAATCACTGTCAGGATTCCATTCTGGGTATCTTAAAAGAAACAAAATTAAAAGAAAATGTAAGAAAACATGCAATCTCCTCTAGCTGTGTAACACAAGCAGCAATACCTGGAGGTGCAACACAGGCGCATCACAGGCAACACTCCAGGCCCACTGCCAGAGCCATGAGCAGCACTGACAGAAATGCTGCTCTTCAGGACAAACTCCCTACTCTGTTTGCAGAACTGCTGGCTTTACAACAAAAATGTACAAGTAACTAAAATTACAACAGATTCTCAACTGCTAAGTTCCAGCTGTTACATACAGGATTCCAAAGCTATGAACCAGGATCCCTTTTTGTCCTGAAGATGCTCCAAGTTGCTTTTATTCCCTAGAAGGCACAGTAAATTTTCTAAACCTGCTCTGTGGAACATTTATTTAAAATCAGGGAGCATCTCGAGCTGGAAAGGACCCACAAGGATGATCCAGTCCCAGTCCTGGCCCTGCACAGGACACCCAGGAATGGCAGGCTGTGCCCGAGTGCTGTCCCAGGCCGCCGCAGTGCCCAGGCTGAGCCCTCCTCCCCAGTTACTGTACTTTCAGTTCATACATTTCAAGCAGCAGCTGACAGCGGCGGCTGTGAGTCGCTCCATTGATGTGATGGTTCCACTCCTGCAGCAAAGTAAACAAGGCACAATTAGCAGCCACACAAGGGAGTCCTTCCCACAAAGTCATGGCCTACAGCAGTGTCTTCTCTGCTATGATGCAGTTTTGCAGATCCATAGAGAATGGAATCTGTTGGTGGTGCTTTGAGGAGACACTGACACTGGACCTACCTCTTCTCTGCTAACCTGGCTGAAAAGGTGTCTTATGGGAATGGGGCTGCTCCTGCCTCAGAGTGCAATGCTCCCTGGAAAACTCCAGCCCAGGCACAGAGGGCCATGGCAGCCTTTGGAACTGAAGGCTGTTTGTATGTCTTCAGGCATTGCAGAATTTCCTCTACTCTGCTTCATTCCTCAGATTTCTACAGATTTATATGAAGTAAACACTCCAATTTTTAGAACCATAAAGAGGCCAAGAAATTGCACGGAATTCAGAAAGGAAAGACTAAAAGAAGCCTAAGTGCATAGCTAGGACAAGCTACAAATATACAGGTGAATATAAAATATATCACTACTCAAGGGGAATAATAAAGGAAAAAAGCCACTCTAAACCAAGATGTTACAAAGGAGAAATAATGAAATTGAACCAATTAATCCAGGTAAAACTCCTCCTGGTTCTGGTTTTAGTACTAGAAAGGAATGAGGGATTTCTACTTTTTCTCTGCAGACCATTTTAACTACAAAGGCAGTTACTTATTTTAATGCCTGATCTCTGTATCTTTATGTTCTTACAAGTAAGAGCACAAATCTGTGTTTTATTCACATTTGTAAAATGACAAAAACTCTGGAGTTTCCCTGCTGCACATCTGGGAGCCACAGCCTGACCTTCACTCTGCTGCTCCTCAGGGAAGAAAAGGACCAGCAGAGATAAACACAGCGGGAGAGTCATTCAAGAACCTTGGGGCTGAAGGTTTTCTCCAACTGAAGGTTTTTTCTTATCAGCCACGTTTTCAACTATGAACACAATGTGCACTGGCAACTGCTTTATGTGGCTCTTGTTACATGTCTGCTTCTGCTCAGCACCCACAAAGGACTTTCGCCTAATCCCTTATCTTTCCAAATTTTTGGTCTCTGCCACAGTACAGCCATCCTGCATACAGTGAGACATTCCCAAGGCTCACTGTAGTGTTTCCTTATGTTAAATGCCTATCCTGCACTTCCTACAAAGAAGAAAAATCTGAATTTAAAGTCTCTCATAAAGTATTAGAATATTACTCCATGATGCTCCTGACATGGAGCACGATGAAGTCATCCCTTTTATCAAGATGTAAAATGAGAGCACCACTTTTTCTTGTTAACTGCACAAGATGTAGGCTCTGCAACTATAAATAGGCTGGCAATTAGGACAAAAAATACCCACCAAAAAAAAAAATCTATGAACCATTCAATATGAAGTTTCTTCAGTTCAACACCTGCTAACAAGTGTTAGCATTACACTCTAGAAAATAGTCCTCTAAACCCCAAACCCCTCTAGATTCGGGGGCACAGTCAGTAAAGCCTCAGTGGCTGGTTCCACCAGACATAACATGCTTTGAATCTGTCTCAGCACAAAACTGATGCAGAAGTTATCTGCAAACCAGAGGCAAAGTTTGGGAGCTTTAATTCTCATTCAAATGCTTTTAAATTGGAAAAAAAGGGGGATGTGATTGTAACTTCAGATTTTTCTTCTCCCCCAGGGAACAATGGTAGCTCATCTACATTGACTTTTTATTACACAATTCTTGATCTGGATTCCCTTTGCCGCCTGCACCCATTTGGAAGCATTCCTCCCCCAGGGTTTTGGGGCACCAGATTATTTGTATTTACAGGAACTCATTAACACAAAGGCCCCAAGCTGAGCGAGAGAAAACCTGAACTGAGTTTCTGAAAACCCAGATTCCCCTTTGGCTCGGTTGATGCAAGCCAGAGGACACTCTGTTCCTCAGAAAAGGAGGCCACACTCGAGCACCTAATTTTAGCCCGCCCTCTCCCAGGGCCACAGCCAGGTTCTCCCTCTGAGATGTACCAGGTTCAAGCGTTTCACCTCCAAATTCATCTGCTCAGGTTGCATCAGCCTTTGTCTCTGGCAGGAAAACAATCTCTCCATGTCTAGCACCTCATTCCCTGATAAAGGGATCAGGAGTGACAAAATGCCTGCCTGAAGTAACTGGGGCACAATTTACTTCACAGAAAATAAACCTGGTCTCAAAATATACACACATCAAATTAAAGAAGCAATTAAGAACATCACTAAAAAAAATACTAGAAGACTACTCGGCCAATTTAAGTTACACTAAGGATGTTTAACACCTTGCCTGCATTTAAAATACACATAGCTTGATCAAACACTTTTAAAAATCACCGATATTTTTATCTGGAGGTGGGGAAAATGAGATGTTGTTACTACAGCAATAAATTGACATAGTCCCAGCTATGAAAAGCATTCCCTTTCTGCTTTCCATACATTTCGGTTCAAATCAGATTATTTTAAAAGTTATGTTTTACTTGATTTGATTTTGTGGAAGACACAAAATAAGGAATTCTGAAATGGTTGGGTATGCAAAGCAGAGGAAAGAAGGAGAGAAAGAGAAAAATTCTTGTGGTGACATGATTTCTGAAATCAGAAATAAAGCCCCAACTTGGGTCATAAGAACCAGATGATCCAACCACAAGTATTTTATTGTGTACTACCAGTTTTAAAGTCAAAAGCTAAAAAGAAAAAAAGTTTTACATGTTACAGAAGAGGTCAGTCACTTAGGTTATGCTGTTAAAAGAATTTGGTATTTCTCATACCTGGAAAGGTATTTCCATGAGGATATCCTTTCATTAGATCTGCACTCCAAAGCACACTAACAGCCACGAGCCTTTAAAATAAAGAGCTAGAAAGACCCCTACTTACAGGATTACTGGTTGCCATCTTCAAGGGCCTCAGAAGTTAATGTTTTCAATCTAACCAAATGAAGTCCTTTTAAGGAACTGAGCATGGCAGCTAAACTGTTAACACTTAAAACTTTAGTGAAAATAAACGTCAAATACAGGAGACAAGAAACCTGGATTACTGTATTTTATATCAAAAGTAATTAAAGCAACACAAGTTCATAAACTGTGAGATCACGTGGAGCCATACAGTGTGTGCTTTAGAACTGGTTTGATCCTTTCCTTGCAGGGACAGAATAATTCTTGTGTTTCAAAAAGATCAGATGTACAGAACAGCACTTTGTGAGAGGAAACTGTAAAGAAACGGTTAGTAACAGCAATTCCACATTGTATCAATTTTACAGTAATAGCACGTATTATGTTTTCAATTGAAGGCCTTCAAGCTAATTAGCCACTAATTGTGACAAGAGGGGCACTGTATTAGCCAATTAGCCAATTAAATTGCCTAGTATACTGGAAATCAGCAAGATGAGTACATTGGAAAAGGTGAACGTGAGAAGGCTCTGAAAACACCATCTGAATCATGTTGAGTAACCTGCTCCCTTTGCAGAGCTGCACTAGGCATGGATAACTAAGAGGGAAGTTTCAGCATCACCGAACACACCGAAGAGCCACTCTACTCGTGAGCCAAGTAAAGAACACTACTAGGAACACAGAGCAGGGTACTGCAACAGCAGACTGATTGCTCGGAGAGTCTACAGGGATAGATGCAACATGTGACAATAAAAAGTGAGTCTGAAGTGTTCTAAGAAAGTTGTGAAAAAAGGAGAAAAATGACGACAAATTTCAGCCATAGTATGAGATAGAGTGTTAAAGTGAAATTAAAAAGGCAAGAATGAGCTAATCTAAAACGTGGTTTTTACTTTTGCAAATAACTTCCAGGGCTCTACATTAACTCTTTCCCTCTGGACAGGGAAAAAGCAGAACTGTGCAAGAATGCATCTTAACTACATATAAATCAGCAATCAAGACAGATGTGGAGGAGAGCTGAAACTAGCTTCCGGAATGGCACAGTAGATACACTGCAAAAAACCCCCAAACCAACAAAAAAATACCAAAACCCACCCCAAAACTGCTTGAATGCCAGATGTTTGTGGTTAAGAGAACATGTAGATGTAAAATATAAACAAGATATCCCAGTAGATGATAGCTGTTTGACTTGAAGTTAAGCAATCTGGGCAAATAAAATACATTAATGTAAAGCCCTGGTTTACAATGTTTGTCAACAATTACCTTGCAAATACACCAAGTGCCTTTTTCACTCTCAAACCAACTTTCAGATCATTTCAAAAGCAACCAGGCCATAGAAATAATTAAAGAAATAGGTAAAAACAGAACAGATACTACAACGTAAAGGAAAATAGAAGTATCTGGTGCATAACTCACCTTATTAGAATGAACTGGCATATCACATATAGAGCACAGATGGGGATAACCCTTCGGTAAGAATCCATGGAAGTCTTCAATATTGCTATTTGGAGGAGCACCTCTCTTTTTCTCAAAGAGAGATCTCTCGGGACCAGGACCACGACCCATTCTGTCATACTCACTGTCAAATTTATGATAGTTATGCGAAGTCTCACCATAAAAAGATTCATCCCTACACCTTTCTCCATCTCTCAATCTGTCATCTTCATAATCCATTCTGTCATAATAACCAGATTCTTGAGAACGACTTCCATGGTCATAGTCAACCACTGGGTTGAGACTAGGACCACGATCATCAAAGCTATCTCTTCTAAAATGCCTTTTTTCTTCCCAATCATCCCTAGGTACTCTGTATGGTGGTTCCCGTGTGGATGATCTGCCATCTCTACCATAACCTTCTTCAGCTCTCCTCCTTTTAAGTTGTAGAAGGATCTGAGGCAAGTTTTCAGGAGTGATCTTGTCCTCGGGATAGCGACTCAGTTCATCTAAGTCTCTAGCAGACAGACCAAAGCTGGCCAAAATGTTTGTGGCCTGGTCTGCATCTCCACGGTGCTGAGAAGACAAAGGGAGCGGACCTCTACTTCCAATGTTAAATATAGACTGTAAATTATGGGAAGAGGTACTACCAGAAGACAGTGCACTATGAGATCCTTGTTGGTTCAATGAAGAACTCATTCCAAGATTCATTAAGCTAGCAAGGCGTGCAGTACCCTGGTTCATCCTTCCAAGAGATGCTGGCATATTTAAAGACTGGGTAGCAGCAGCAAGAAGGCCTATTCCTGCAGAGAGGTCACGCCCATGACCTTGTGAATCCCTACTCAGAGATGACTGCTGGAATGACTTGGACATTGTAGAACTAGAGCTTGTCTACTTTATGGATCAAAAAAATTCTTTTTGTTTAGTGTTTTTTTTTTTTTTAAGATGGCTGCAAAGAGAGCTCACACTAGAAAGCTAGGCAAACTTCACTTCAAAAATGGTAACGCCAAGAAAGAGGATCAATAATGACTGCAGATCTTCTTCAAGCTGAGAAACACCAGACAATTCTGTAGAAAAACAAGCAGTTTTAGTCATAAATCCCTTTAAACAGATGCAGTTTTAAACTTATGCATCATGTTGAGCTAAAAAAACATTAAAGATCTCAATCTTACAAGGCTTTTATCACATCACAGATTTCAAGAGGTACCCAGAACCTACATATATTATTGCAGATAAAAATAACAGTAGTGTTTCCTATACATACTACGCTTCTTCCACAAAAACCTACTTTCACACCGAAGAAAAGTGAATTTCAGAAGTTTGCGATGTCTGAAAGCATCTATAAAGTTTACTGACATGTCAGCCTTGATCTCTGGTTAATGGCTTTGTTCATACCCTACATTACTGTACTGTGTCTGTGAGAAGAACACAAAAAACTTAGGTCCATAGAATCCAAGATGACTTTGGCATATATCACATATTTGAAAATGAAACCTCTACCACCACAGAACAGGACGAAAGGAAGTTAAAAGTAACTGAAGTTTGGGCAAAAAGTTTCTGCTATAAGATCTGTAAATAAGACCAAACATAATATTAAGTCTTTACGCAGTAAAATTCCAATTACTGATGTGAAGACAGATGTGAACAAGAAAAACAAGTTTTACATTTTGCAGGAAGTAAACAAGACCTCTTGTTCCAATTGCAGTTACACCGCTAACAGCATTTCTGAAGGGATTCTTTACTCTGTTATATGGCAGCTATGACACCAGCCTGTATTCTCAGACCTCAAACTAAACAAGGTCAGGCTTAGTGCTGGGATGGGAGACCCAAGAAAAACCCTGCTCCTGCAGGAAGAGACCCCAGTGAGTCAGGAGATGGCACCACATCCCAGCGGCACTGCTGGCCTGGGGCTGGCACTGACACCGTGATCACCTGTGGGAGTTAAAGATCCTAAAACACTGCTCACAAGAGAGAGGTGACTCTTCAGTGTCCCACTAAAATAATAACCTAGCACTCAAATATTTGGTTCAACTCTGTTTACACAAAGTTCTAACTAAACAGTCTATCAATATCCACCGCATGCTGCAATGAATAAATTTCATAAAATGTTTTTTTTCAGGGCAGAGCAGAAATAACTGTAATACTTCACCCCATCCTCCTCCAGCCTTGGGACAGATACACAAAGTTTAAAGCAATTCAACACATGTGAAAATATTCCAGCAGGAGTAATCTGCTCTTGGGCCCCGACGCTGCAAAGCCCTTTCCAGTGTGGGCAGAGCAGCTCTGCTTCTCCAGCACTGCCACCGAGGAGCACATCAGACACAGAACCACTGAGAAAAGAAACAAGCACAGGATGCACAGCTGCAAATGAAGTCAGCTCCCAAGAGAACAGGTACGTTTGGGGAGGAATGGAAAGGACAAAACAAAAGCAAGGACTTTTCCTTGAAGAGACCAGCTCTGCAGAAGGCAATGGCTCTTGTACTGGAGAGAGAAGGAAAAAGGTCAAGGTTAGAGATCTCCAGCCCCACTGCCTGCTCAATACACAGCCTGTTCCAACAGCGCACGAAGCCCAAAACCACTTGGGGTTTTTTTTCTCTATAGCACCATTTATGTAAAAAAAAAAAAAAAAGAAAAGAAAAGAAAAAGAGGATTCCCTGAAAAATACACAAAGCACACATAACTCACACAACTCTATCTCCGCAAAGTAACTCCTTTACACAATTTGCTACATAATCTGTTATCAGTGCATCTAAGCTCATTTCAGCTACATTTCTAAGATTCAAATACACCGGAGTCACTAAAAAGAAGCTCGACTGCGTGACATTTGTTAATAAGAGATTGAGAAACATGAGGATGAAAATAAGTTTGAAAGTTTCGAGGCAGAAGACAGAAAAACACTGCAGAAAGCTTCAGAGGAAAACAGCAACACAAGAACACAGGGGGAGCATACCAGGTGAATTGTAAGGGAGATGTCCCAGAGAAGGGGGCCACACTGGAGGACACTTGAACACAAAGCACTGAAGAACTATATTATAAAAATCAAGACTCTTCAGAGTTCAAACAGAGAGGAACTCTAATATTCAGCTGGGTACCATGCTTTTATCTTACATTCATTCAGTATTATTCAAAGTGCTTTTATGACAATTTTACAAGCTAATCCTTACTCATTTAATTGTTACACAAATTTTCTCCTAGTTCATTCACACACTCTCATAACGGTCTGAAGCTGAACTTACTGGGTTCTTCATAAAGTCAGGTATTCCAGAGGGCTCTCTGAGTCTGACCAGCAGCAATTCCACAGATACCCCTGTGGTCAGGACAGGCTCGCTGTGTCCTGCTGTTAGTGCAAGGATCCACACTATTCAAGTTTTCACTAAATCAGGAAAGTTCTCTACTTTTCAGAAACACCCTTTAGTTTTTATTTGAACAAATGCTCCCTAATCCTCTTGTCACAGCTGTCAACTGGCAGTTCACTGTGTGCTGCTGCAGAGATTAGCAGGGAACAAAACCCATGGCAGCCCGGCCTGGCAGGACCAGGGCTACAGGACCTGATGGCACCATGCTGAGACCCCACCCTAGAGCTCTACAAAACCACACCCAGCTCCTGCAGCTGCCAACACCCAGGGAAGGGGCAAAGGGAAAATAAAAATAGGAAAGATGGGAGAATAACCAAGACAAAGACACAGAGAGGGACAATCTTATGGAAAAGCATGAAGTGCGACAGTAAGACAAGTGTATGATGAAGACACAGCACAAGCTGGCAATTGGTGCTAGTCAGGAAATGCCCTACATACAATTAGGTACTTGAGTACTTAATGAGTTTGAATATCCTCAAAAACCCACTGTTCATCACATCACTCGCTGTTCAAAGGCTGCTGCACTCCACTTCTAACCAACCCCATCCTTTAAGACAACGGAAAGAGGTGGGGGAAGAGCCCTACCCTCACACCAAAGATGTTTAACTTCCACAGGGTCAGGTTTCACGTGATCCCAAGGCAGCACTTCCTGTGCTGATGACTCCATGCCGTATCTGACAGGGACAGGTTCCCATGGAGCAGGGCCAGCTTTTGAGAGAGGGTGCCATCAACTGAGTCACAGCAACAAGATGGGCAGAACTGAACAGAGCTGCCTCGAGAGCCAGACACGAGTTAGTTCAAAGTGTTACGCTACTTGTTCTCCATGTAATTTCAGCTAATTGGGAACAGGCTTTCAGATACACCTTTTTTTAAGATTTGTGGGCAGAAATTTGGCCATTATTAAGATTTGAAAATATATAACATCAAGCAATCTTGAAATAAGTTGAAAGTCAAAATGTTATTAGATTTCCAGACAAATGCAGACAATGAAAACCATTTGTATCTACAAGTTGCAAAAGACTATTCTATAAAGGTAGACAAAAAAATAAGGAATTTGAATCCTACAGAGTACACTGTTGTCAAACAGAGCCCAAAATGAGGCTGATTTTCAAACACTATGAAGGTTTTTCTCTTAGTGTAAATCTGAACATATCTTTCCAATAAAGCTTAGGAACTCTTGCTCCAATATTACGTTTGACCTGAGAACAGTTTAATTCAGTGAATTTTTGGAATATATTGATCATGCTGAACACAATAACCTCAGCTTGCCACCTTTCATGGAACACAAATAGGCTGAAAGTAAGTCCCCAGCTCCCTATTCCTTCTGCCACCTATGCGAAGTTACTGTAATTTTAATGTTGATCTTATTCTTAGAAGAACTCATCTTTTACCCACTCCTATTCCACTATTTACAGAAAAAAGTCTGTTTTCACTTTCTAGTCAGTTTCACTTTCACTTCAAAACACATTGAACAAAAATTCAGTTATGGTAAAAACATGAAATTATCCACAAACTGTGAAACACACCCTGATTTTGTAACAACACAATGCTTTTGCAGACCATACACCCTTGGGAAAAAAGTACCATAGAAGTTTTTGGAAATCTGCTCTTTGGATAAACATCTATAGGTCTTCCTCTTCCTCTCTCACACATCGTACTTGGTGTGGCAATCCCTTCTGCCTTGGGAGAATTCTTCTGCTCCTTGGCAAAAGTGGCTCCAGCACATCATGGCAAAAAGGGCTACTGAGGGAAGAGATCTGGAATTTGGACATGCAGCCCTCCTATGCTGCTCTGAGAATTAATGGTAGCAAAAACAAGAACTTGCAAGGAAATTAGAAGCAGATGTTATCTAGCTGCTGAATGACCAAGTACAATGGATCTCAAATCCAAGGGATTAACTTTTGGACAATACAGAAAAGGCCACTGTATTGTCCAAAGGCAAAGGAGGAATTGCCCAGCTCCCTACAGAAATGCAGATTCTTGCTCATTTCAGCTCCCAGTACTCAGAGTGGTTATTTAATACTGCTTTTCCACATGCAAGGAAAGCACTCCTCTTGTTCAAGCCACCTCAAAGGTCATGCCCTTCATGAAACTTCAGGAGCACCTGGCACAGGGGACTCACACTTTTTCTGGGCACAGATTAACCAGTCTGCTTCAGCCACAACAACTGGAGGAGTTTCAGTTCTTAGGATTATGTTTCTCTTCATCCCAGGGACTTCCTTGATCAGAGGAACACAAAATAATCTGAGAGTTGAAGTGACTGTAACAGAGGATTGCTTCAGAACAGGGAAGTGTGACAGCTGAACAGGCATATTTACAAATGGGGAATTAAAATGATTGGTTTAGCAATCAAGAATCTTAAAAGAACTTACAGTTTTCAACGTCCAAATGCAAAGAGGAACACAAAAGAGGCTGGTTTCCTATTTCTGCTCATTATATAATTTAATATATTCAACCAGCCCTCTTTTGTAAGGGGTGCATTTATTTATTTACAGAAACAGAAGTAGAAAAAAAATTCAAGAACAGTAAAGAAGGCAAAACCCACTTATTTTTTAAAGGGAAAGGAGTAACACCCAGGAAACAAAAGTTAACTGCTGTCACTGAGGTGACCACACCACAAACACCTACATGGCTTCCAGCCATTCCTTTCCACTGCTTTCAATGCCAGGGACACCTTCAGAGCCCCCACTCTCCAGTAAGACAGAAGCACACAGGTTCTTGCAGCTCCAACAAGCCACTAACAAAGGGGGCTCTGCCCAAACCAGAGTCTCTGTGGAATGCTGTGGGATTGCACTGGGAAGCATCAGCAATACAACTGTGTCCCCATGCACAACAAGGACACAATCCTCCTTCATTCCCAGCAGGTGTGGGGACCAACAGCCCCTCAGACACCAAAATCTTGACACCAACACCAGAACAAACCACAGACCAATTTTTACCATTAAAAAAAATAATAATAAAAGGAAAAACCTCACACAGAACAGTTCTGTGTTCTGATCTGGCAACATGAATTTCCATCTGCCTCGAGGCATTTCCAGGGCTGGGATAAAATCGTGGTCTTTCCCAGCTGAAATCCTGCTTGTAGTTGCAAGAAGTATTCTAGCTGCAGAGAAAAATCAAAGAACTGTTTCACTGGCTCAGTGCTCAAAATAAAAACCCTTTTGTTGAAATTATGACTGCACAATATGGTACTTAAACACTCACAAACTAAATGAGTTCAGAAATATCATTTAATATTTGCTTTTGTTTTCAAGACTTGTTGACTCAGAAAGCTGATAAAGAAAGGAAGCAGCATTGAAAAAAACCACTCATAAATTAACAAACTGAATGGAAATCATTTCATTGCAGCTCTGCTTGCAACAGTTTCTCCCCCAGATTTGTTGAGCCACCCAGAAGCCTGCTGAGTATTACATTATAAAATGCCTTGGTCTTCACCAAATCTCTCAGCAGAGACACGTGCAAGTCACAGCAAAGGGCAGCACACAGCTTTTCCTAATTTCTCACCCGATTAATGAGTGTTTTTATTTAAGTGCAGTTTATTCTGGAATAAACCAAGTGGTTATAATATAACAGCTATAAAAACCTTCAGTCTGGACCCCGAACACTGACTCTACCTCCCCCCTCTTTTTAACTGATTTTCAGTTTTTATCTTTAGGAACACGGATATCCACATTTTAAGGACATATTTAGGATTTTCTCTGGGGTTCTTTTCCTATAATTTATTTCCAGGATGTATGTAACACCAAGTGCACAATGCAACAGTACAAACACTGGCTTATCACTTCACAAACACATCCAAGGTCTGAGTGCCAGTATCCTCACTAAGAATTCAGTAATGAATCATTTTGGGAAATTTTTTTTTTATAAAATTCAAGACAGAAGTTCACTAATTTCTTGGGCATACAATAAAAATGTTAGTATGTTCCACTACATTGTTATAAACGCAATTTGCCATTTTAGCACATTGAAAACTTGAAATACTAACGTTTCAAACATGAGAAGATTAAATCACTGGATCAATAGATCCTTTGTAAAGAAGCTCCTGAAAATGTACCCTTTTCTTCTCCCCATGAAAACTACACAGACTGCTTTAAGAAACTTACATTTGCGACCAGAGCTGCTCCCTACTTATCTGACTCCAGGAATCAGGACCACCTACAATTCAAAAAACCTGAAGAATTTAAGGCTGAGTAAAAAGAATAAAGATCATTCAGCAGTTTGAACCGCTATTAGATACTTTTTTCCCAAAGGTCTGCATAGTGGAAGGAGAAACAGCCACACATTCGGAATCTGAGGGATGGTTCAGCCTTCTTTCAACAGCGTAAATGCCTCATTTATCATTTAACAAAGCAGTATTTCAGGCTCCCAGAAAGTTCTTTTCAACTTCTGGATGTTTTCAGAATAGGTGAACTTTGTATCTCATTACTCTGACTCTGGAAGCACAGTGTGTACATTAAAGAAACGGCACGTTATCAATCCAGCATAGGAAGAAAAAAAAAACACCCCCGCAGGTTGATTTGTAAGCACAGCCTGAATTATATGAAAGTGAAACTGAGTAGAAAGAGGGTTCAAACGGCTGCCTGCACTGTCAGGATTCTTGTTGCTCAATTCATTAATTCTTAAGACCAGATAGGCATCAAAACCCGCAGTTTTAGAATCTAACGGCCTTTAGAGAGTTAAGGAAGGAGGGAGGAACAAGGCCGCCCGCGAGGCCGCGGCTGGCGCCAGCAGCGCTGGCAGGGCGCAGGGGAGAGCTGCAGGCAGCGGGAAGCGCGGTGGAGCTGGGTCACAGCTGCAGCGCCGAGGGGCCGAGCGGGAGCCGCCGTCCCCGGGCGCGGGGGACGGCGGCGGGGGTCGGGGCTTTGTTCCGAGCCCGGCGCGCCCGCAGTTCCGCCTGGCGGCGGGCGGGGGCGCCCCGGGGGCCGCGGCA